>NW_025215271.1:0-4051 GCF_004010195.1 Chiloscyllium plagiosum
TCTGTAAATTTAATTGACTATATTTTTAGATTACAGTCAAGTTCTTTCTCTACTTATTTCCTTCCTATTTCTGACACCAGTGGCTAAATATTGATTAGATTAAATGTCATATGAGTGAGACATTAGTTTTCTCTCAAAGACCTGTGCAGCACAGGAATGTGCCATTTGGCCCATAACGTTGTGCTGAATGTAATGCAAAAGAAACTCATCCCTTCTGCCGACCCTTGGTCCATATCCTTCCAAATTATCGAAATGAACATTAAAGAGCCTTAATGTATCTGCTTCCACCACCAACCCTGGAAGTTCATTCCAGACACCTAACACTCCCTGTGTAAAAACAAATTGCCCCTTACATGTCCCTTGAACTTTCCCCCCTAACCTTAAACGCATGTCACATAGTTTTTGACGCTTCAACTCTGGAAAAAACTTTCTGACCATCAACCCTATCTACGTATCTAATGATTGTACATACTTCCATCAAGTCTTTCCCCAGTCTCCGCTACTCCACAAAAAAGCAATCTGAGGTTTTCTCGCCTCTCCAAATCCAGGCAGCATCCTGGTGAACGCCCTCTGTACCCTCTCCAAAGCCTCCATACCCTTCCTGGAACATGGCGAACAAAAGTGAACACAATACTTTAAGTATGCCTTCACCAAAGTCTTATAAAGTTACAGCATGACTTCCTGACTCTTGTAACCAGTTCCCTGACCAATAAAGGCAAGATTGCCATTTGCCTTTCTAACCACCTAATTACTTGCATGGTCACTTTCAGGGAGCCATGGTCTTGAACGCCAAAATCCCTTTGAATAATAAAGCTGTTCGGGTCCTGCCATTAACTATCTACTTTTCTTTAACATTTGAGCTTCCAAAGTGAAACACCTCACACTTGTATGGATTAAACTTCACATTTAATTACTCTGCCCATATCCGCAATTTATCTTTTTCCTGCTGCATTATTTGACAACCCTCTACATTGTCCCCAACTGCACTGAATGTTATATGATCTGCAAACTTATTAACTCACCCAATTACATTTTAATCCATGTCACTTCTATATAATTGTATCGCAAACAGAAGGGTTCCAGTACAGATCCCTGTGGAAAAAAGACAGAAAATGAGGGGAATGCAGAATTCTTGAAGAAATGAGGTTTTTTCAATGACAGAACAATTCTGATGAATAATCTTCTAAGTGTGATTTTTAAAAAATTAACCCAATATTTTAATTCTGAGTTTACTGATCTTAACGAATATCCAGTACAAACTGCTTTGAAAATATTGAATCATTTAAGTGTTGCATTCTCACATTAAATATTATTTAATTGTCATTTCAATTATCACACCGTCATGAGATTTACATTTTAATTCAATCCATTATTTATTAGCGCCAGTATCATACTGAAATATTAACATTCTTTTCAGGTCAACACCTGCAATCAACCAAAGTTCTCTCACCCAACAATCATTCTAATTCTCTCATTCTCTTTCATTTGAATTCTCGTATTAATGGAAGGATCATTAATCAGTCTTATCAATTAAGAGATGGCGAACTATTTTTCACATAAATATTTCAGATTTTACCAACGTATTGCACAATTATATTGCAATAAGGGTTTTCTCATCATTCTTAAATTTGTTATCAGCCATTTTAAAACTAATTATTACCAAAATCTAACCTGTAATCATTGTTGAAATCCAATATCTCCAGTTGTAGATGTGGAACTATGTCTCTTTACATCAACTGATACAAACAATATTGCACTCTACAATCTCTTAATCTTAGCAAAAATAATTTTAAGTGTGGAATCTTATCTGGATTGAATTGGTTGTGAGAAAAAGTGCAGTCTGAAGAAAGGTCACTAGGCCCAAGTATTAACACTGATTTCTCTCCACAGAGGCTGCCAGACCTGCTGAGTTATTTTCTAGCATTTACTGATTTTGTTTTTGATTTCCAGCATCCACAGTTTTGTTTACATTCTTGTATTGTTTGTATTTCACTTCAATTCTAACATTTCTACATTTCTGATTATTACAATAAGAGCCAAGTATTTTTCATGTTAAGCATTATTTAAATTTCACGTGTTCCTTGTGTAAATAAACCAGAATTAACAAATGTTTGTTCTATGCTTTTACAATAGATCTTGAATTCTTAGAAATCACATTTTTTTTGAAAATGAGGGAAGTTGTCTTTCACTGAGTAGTCACATTGAATGACTAATTCTTTATTTCCAATTCATGTGCATTACAAAACAGGTTAAATTTAATTTATGCAGATGAATAACTGCTTCAAACAAATTGACTTACTTGATTAATATGAGATTTATGTTTATTTAAGACCATTGTTGCTTCGTTCCATCATTATTACAAATTACTGATTCTTTTTATCAGTCCATTACACACTGGAACTGTCTAATACAATCCTAGACCAATTATAACAATAAATATCTGAGCAGTTTTCCCTGTGAATAAACAACTAAGTATGTGATTATAGTCCTGCCCTTCCTGCATGGGAATATTATGGAGGGCTCTGGTAATGTGTGTACTAGTAGACCAGGAGCCATGGGTTCAATTCCCACCTTCAACAGAGATGTGTCAAAACACCTCAGAGTTGATTAGAAAATATCTAAGTGTCTATTGAATTGCTTTTCAACCAACATTGTCTCAACTTGTAACTTGTTCATTATAATGATCACAACATCTTGAATTTATTTGCTTCACATCACTAATTAAAGTATGAATGTTATTACGCTGCTTCTAAATACCTCTCAACTTTTAATAACTTTGCAGTCTTAAAGATTCTACGGTGTAAATAATATTTAAGTTGAGGGGGAAAGATTTAAAAGGGGTCTGAGGGGCAACTTTTCCACGCAGTGTGTTTCACATATTGGGATGAGCTGTGAGAGGAAGGACAGTGGCTGGTACAATTACAACATCTAAAATACTGTTGGGCAGTTTATTGGATAGAAAACGCCCAGAGGGATATGGGACAAACACAGGGAAATGGGACTAGTTTAGTTTAGGAAACCTGGCCGGAATGCTAAGATAGGCTGAATGGCCTGTTTCCGTGCTGTATAAGTCTAGCATTCTACAATTCAAACTTCACTGTGATTGGTAAAGGAAAGAACAAAAGGGTGTTAATTCTATTTTGTGTCCATAAAAAACTGACATCAATTTAAAATATTTTTTTCGCATGAAATAGTTCGTTCTTATTGTGATTAGAAATACAATGAATGTCAGCATTGAAGTGAAATATAATTAAATCAATTCAACTGTGTTTCCATGGTTAAAATAAAAATTGATATTCACAATCATTGTGAGTTTGTACATTGCAATATCTTCACATTACTTCATGTAATGAGCCATTATTACAGATTTATACCCCCTACTGAACTGAACAATAATTAGATATTAGCAACACTTAGATTTTCGAAAATCTACCAGTACACTTAGAAGAAGGATAAATTTAATTTTGCGCAATGACTGTGCAATGTGCAGACATGAACAGGAATTATTGCAGTGAAAAGTAGTTATAGTTCTCTGAATTCATAAGGCTGAGATTACTGTGATTATTCAAATGAGCAAAGGTCAGTTTGCAAAGCATGTTGGATGCAAAATGATTGGTTCCACTGTGGGATAGCTGACCTGAAAACAAAAGCATTGTTGCAATGGATTACATTAATATATGGATTAAAATAATATATGGATCTGACGATACATGTTAGAAACACAAACAAATTATTCTGCAATTATTATAAGGATAATGAATTCCTAATAAATGTTGTATTCTGAACAAATAAATTGACTCAATATTTAAAAAACACTTTGCTCTGATGTTGATTAGACATACATTAAGATCGGTAAACTGAAGACTGAAATATAATACTTAGATTGATGGATTGAGGGCAATAAATGAGCCATTCAACAGTTATTGAAAATATTTTTTTGTCAAAATGCAGACAATACAGAAGTAATGTATTTTTTTCAATTAGTTTACTTGTAGAAACATGTGTTTTTAATTTATGTAACTTTATTCTGATCGATGTTCAAACATTTGTG
>NW_025215271.1:5027-15078 GCF_004010195.1 Chiloscyllium plagiosum
TATCAACATTATCCTGTGGATAATCATTGATCAGGAACTGAATTGGTCTCACCACATAAACACAGTGGCTACAAGAGTAATTCAACTCCTGGCTCCTGAAATTCTGTCCAAACGCTACCAGGCACAAGTCAGGAGTGTGATGGAATACTCCCCACTTGTCTGGATGAGTGCAGCCCTAACAACACTGAAGAAACTTGATACCATCTGGAATAAAGCAGCCTGCTTGATTGGCACTGCTGCTACTGAGCATCAGTGGTGGTGAGGGTGGATGCTTGTGAATGTCCTAGCTGCGATCTCTGCCTCTTCTTATTAACAAAGATAAAAGAATCTTACATTGCTCAACTTTCTCATCAAAATCGAGTACAGTATTCACCCCAGCCCTCTTTTATACCAACCAGCAGCATTTCTACCACCAAAAGCAGCTCCTCTTAAATATTTTGTCAGTAACTTGTAATTAACAGGTGACTACAATTACAACTGAAAATGTGTTGCTGGAAAAGCACAGCAGGTCTGGCAGCATCAAAGGAGCAGGTGAATCGACATTTCGGGCATGAGCCCTTCTTCAGGAAGGTCCTGAAGAAGCAGTGAAACAAATTTTGAAATGATCTTTCTGAGGGAATCAAGGAAGCTGGATGAAATAAACCTCTCCCGACACAGATCACAGATATGGCAAAATATATTCAGATATGGGGGTGGGAAACTGAGGAAGGGACCACTCTGGGAGTTGTCAGTTTAGAACAGTTAGGACCAACTATTGATGTAGAGACACAAACTGTAATATGGGAATAACCTGGTCAGGCCCGGGACAGGAAGCAAAGGAGAGGCGACATCTCCAGAGTAGATACCTTGCAGGGAGACTGGAACAGTCAGGGAATCTGGGGAGTTATAGCTAGGACCCAAACAGCAGGGTGGATAACTCAAACAGGAATATGGGTTATTACCTGTAGATCCTGTAAAGATCGAGGGCCCTCTCACTCCCCACAAAAACAGAATCCCATCAAAGCTGGGGCCAGGAGGCAGTAATTGTGACAGTAACAGATTGACAGAAGTAGGGAATAGTCAGACCGACAGTATCCCAGACTAACTCACAGAAACCGGATGGCTCATCCCACTTCACTATTGAGTATACCTCGCTCAGTAAATCCGCCAATAAAGAGTATCCTACGTTAGCGAACCACACCACTTTATTTAATGGATTGAAATCACAGCAGGATATCGCCTCAGCCCTTGATATTGTGAATGGGTTCTGGTCCATACCTGTGGACCTGGAATCCCAGAATAAGCTGGCATTTACTGTCTGAAGAAAACAGTACACCTGGATCCAGTTACCTCAGGGATCCCACAATATTCCACTATATCCCACCGATATATGGCTGATGGAGTTAGTCACATTGATCTTACCAACACCTCATTACCTCAGTTGGTGAGAAAGAACATATCCAGATATTAAACAAAATATAGGGTCAGGTCAGGCATGCCGGCTTAAAATTAACCCACAGAGAGTGGGAAGGTAGGGAGAGATGTTCCTGGGTCATCACATCAGGGAGATCAAATCAGGAAGGGAGAGAGGACATTCCCAGCAGAACGACAGACCATGATTTCAAAACTATTCACCCCCACACCGTGAAGGGGGTAAGGCAAACTTGAGGATTGTTTAATTACTGTCAGAGTTTTGTGGAGAATTGTCAGAACCATCACAAGCCCTGACAGAAGCACTGACATTAGACAGGGGTCAGGGAGTCAGCATATACACAGGCAGTCAGCATGCCTTTGGTATAGTTCATGACCATGTGTTAGCCTGTGCTCGGTGAGGGTACATCACCCTGTCTGGGGGGCACATAGAGCACGAAGTACAGGTCAGAGAGTTAGTGGGAGCAGCTAACTATCCCAGTGAAGCAACAATAATGAAGATTAGAGCTCACAGGGAAGTAGATACCCCAGACCAACGGGGCAGTAAATATGTGGGTAAGGCAGGTGAAATACTGACTGAAACAGGGCAGACATTTGGGGAAGTGGCAGTGGCAGTAGCCGCAGACGTGAGTAAGGAAAGTTTAAAGACCTTCGCAGATACAGCCCCAAAATTGAGAATAATTTCATCAATAGACTTATAATTCTAGATTTGTATTGAAATCAAATTCCACATCTGCTGTGATGGGATTTGAATCAGGGTCCCCAGAATATTACCTGGGTCTCTGGTTTAACAGTTCGGCAACGATACCACGGGGCTGTTACCGAGCTACAAAGTGACGGTTTTAAGGGTGGAAACCAAAACCTTGATCAAACTGGTAGAAATTAAGGAGAGCTGATAGAATGGAGGAGGATTGAAGGGAATGGGGGAAGAGAATGACCAAGTTTAGGTTCAAGGCAGCTGAAACTAAAGCCACCAACAGGGAGGAGAATAAAAGAAGAAACACTCACACAGCTGGAATTGGATAAATGCAGATACCTCAGGGAGGTGTGGAACTACACAGGGAGGTCAGGGTGATGGCCCGGGTAGGTTTAAAAGCAGTGAACCAAATTTTGAAATGATCTTCCTGAACATAATATAGATCAGGTTAAAACTGAAATAGGTGTCTTACACAACTTGCTGCAAGGACACAGACAGCAGAATCTGAAGTGATCATGAGTATATGGAGGTAGAATGTGGGAGACAAGCTGGGATTGTATTGGAGTAGTCACTGTGAGAGGGAACAAATGCTGGATGCAGGGTTTCAACAGCTGATAGACTGACGCTCAGGTGAGCCATCGGAAACTGAACAGGAGACCACCATCTAATAGGACAGAGAAACTGATCCATCAGCCTGAAACTGACTGACCACGTGGCTGTCTGTGACTCCAACACAAGTGAATGGAAACATTGCCTAGAGCCTGTTTCTGTAACATTCAACATAACCAGGAAATGGAAAGTGAATAATTAGCTGAAAACAAGGCCACTGCTCTGTTAGAGTCAAAATCATTCAATGTTCAGTTATTGAACATTATTGACTCTCAGAATATTCTAACCTGCAGAATCACAGTAAAAGGGGAAAGTAAACAACATTCTTGGCAAAGACATAATGAACCAACTGCTTGTATAAAAACAGCTCAAAACAAAGGGGCTGAATCCTCCACAAACTGACAAACACAGGCACCATCAGTTTATAGATAGACAATGAAATTCTTCAGAAAAACACTTCCCTGCTTATGGTGTGTGGTAGCCACCATTCTCAGTGAGAACTGCCACTTATTTCCTTTGAAAAGAATCTCTGTTTCCCCTCAGGAAAGCAGGTGTGTTTGGCACTTACAGACTGACTTACAGACAAAGGAAACCTGATCTAAGACTCGCAGGTTAATTAAGCTATTAGTGACAGTCCATTGCACACAACAAGAGCTTAGACCACAGATTCTAGTGAAACCAACAATGCAATGAAAAAGGTGAATTAGTCTTTATAATCATGCAGCCTCTCTCAATCAAATAATCCCAGTCAACTTCCAAACATTTTTAAACTATTAATACCAATGTATACATATTTATTTCCTTTCCTAATTTCCTCCAAAAAGTATATCTGACTATTCTCTTCAAAGTATATTTTAAATGGTCAATTCATAATCACAATGCATTTCCAATTATTCTTCGTACAAAACAACTTTCAAACTAAAATAGTTTTCACGTCAATAATGACACTGGAAACTTTGTTATGTAGTTTACCCATATTTCCAAATATTGTTTTGGTTCATTATTACGGTGAAGCCAAAATTAAAGTCTATTTATTTTCTCTGATATCCTTCCATTACTTTATTCCCTAATAACAAAGCCCATGGTGTAATGGGTGACAAGCATTAAATAAAATTGAATTTTCATTGCAAGAACTGGAACAAATAATCACATATTATTCAGTTCATTCATTGTCGTTGATTATCAGGGTTATTTTCACTGTATGATCACATTAAATTCACTTAAATAACCACAGTACAATTCTCACCTCTATAGATATGTCGAGTGAATGTCAAATTATTCTTATTTCAAGTAAAACCGAATTTACATTTTGCTCTGTTTTATTCCAGGAATGATGGAATGTGTTACATTATTATGAGAAACAGGAACAAGTGAAGGTTGTGGCGCTCAGATGTGAAGCCTTAAAGACAAAGGGCCAGGTGGTAGTTACAGTGGGGGATGTACCTAGTGCCCCGCTCTCCTCAGAAGGCAGTGAGGATGGTGACACTGACTGGAACGGGTTAGATGCTGAAGCGCCCACGTATGGACAGAGGGACGGCAATGGGTGGGATGACCCGCCGCCCTGTAAGGCCCAGAAGGCCGTGTCTATGGCACCGCTCGGCATCAAAGCTCAACTTGGACAGACAGTAGGGAGCAACAAAGGGAACTGACAGAAACCAAACCTGAACCGTTCAACGGCTGAATGGCAGATGTTGGTGAATTAACACTCAGCCTGATAGAGAAATGGTAATAATGGGCCTTATTGGGACAATATGGATTAAATAGTTGAGGTACAGTCTCACCGATGACGAAGTCAGGTCAAGATCTTTCAGGCCAAGATGCCCTGACGTGTACAGCAGAACCTGTCCCTGCAATGAGAGGATGGGGGTGTGAGCCGGTTCCCATCAGTGCACAGCCGATCAGTGGCTCCAGGCATTTACAGATATTACAGGGACCCACTGGGGAGGGGACAGGCTGAATGGGCTGAAGTAACCTTGGTGACTCAGGGACCCAAGGGTAATATAGAGGATCATACAGAGAGGAAGTCTGAGGTGCATAAGGACCACGGGGGATTACCAAACCCCAGCCTGTGATGATGAAATCGGTTTGCTTTAAAAGATGACATGGGACCCTATTTAACTGTAATTATAAACTTGGGACTCCCAGCGGGACATAATTCTAACCACATTCTGAATTGGGCCATGAGAACTGAGGCAAACGCAGAAACACAGGGGAATACCGGCAGTACAGGGAGGGTAACCAGACCGGCAATGTTACAAGGGAAGCAGGAAAGGGCACATAGCCAAGGAACGTAGGCAGAGAGAGGGAGATAGATGTTCACAATGTGTGTGGCCTGTGTTCACGTAGGCACATTCATAGCCCATGAATATTTATTGATGCTGTGTTTGCTGTATTAATAAATATTAATACAGGAGCAGCTATATCAGTTACCGATATGGATTTGCGCGCACCCTCTCAATTACTAAAATGAGAGCAGTTGGAGAGGAAATCGAGGAAGGTGGATGAAATAAACCTGTCCCGATGCAGATCACCGATATGGCAAAATATATTCAGATATGGGAGTGTGAAACTGACGAAGGGACCATTCTGGGAGTTGCCAGTTTAGAACAGTTAGGAGCAACTATTGATGTCGAGACACAAACTGTAACATGGGAACAACCTGGCCAATCTGGTGGGGCAGGAACAGGACAAGACAGCGTCTGGATGATCCAGCAGTGCCATCACACTGTATAAGACAAACATTATTAAAAACATATCATGCTCTCCCCACATAAACAGAATCCCATCAAAGCTGGGGCCAGGAGGCAGTAATTGTGACAGTAACAGATTGATAGAAGCAGGGAATAGTCAGACCGACAGTATCCCAGGCTCTTTCACAGAAGCCGGACGGCTCATCCCACCTCACAATTGATTATAACTCTCTAAGTAAATCCGGCATTAAAGAGTATCCTGCAGTAGCGAACCACATCATTGTATTTAATGGATTAAAATCGCAACAGGATATAGCCTCAGCCCTTGATGTTGTGAATGGGGTCTGGTCCATGCCTTTGGATCTGGAATGACAGAATAAGCTGGTGTTTAAACAGTACATCTGGATCCAGTTACATCAGGGATCCCATAAAATTCCAGTATATCCCACCGATGTATAGCTGGTGGAGTTAGTCACATTGATCTTACCAACACCTCATCACCTCAGTCGGTGAGAAAGATCATATCCAGAAATTAAACAGAGGTCAGTCAGGCTGGACTTAAAATTAACCCAAAGAGCGTGGGAAGGTAGGAAGGGACAAACCTGGGACATCATGTCAGGGAGATCAAATCAGGAAGTGAGAGGGGACAATCCCAACTGAGCGAAAGGCCATGATTTTAAAACTATCCACCCGCACACCGTGAAGGGGGTAAGGCAAACTTGAGGATTGTTTAATTATTGGAGGACTTTTGTGGAGAATTATCCAGAATTGGCAGAACCATCATAAGCCCTGACAGAAGCACTGACATGAGCCAGGGGTCAGGAAGTCAGCATATACACAGACAATCAGCATGCCTTTGGTATAGTTCATGACCATGTGTTGGCCTGTGCTCACTGAGGGTACATCACTCTGTCTGGGGGCCACATTCAGCATGAAGTACAGTCAGAGAGTTAGTGAAAGCAGCTAACCTTCCCAGTGAAATAGCAATAATGAAGTTTAGAGCTCACAGGAAAGTAGAAACCCCACAACAACGGGGTAGTGAGTATGCGTGTAAGGCAGGTAAAGTACTGACTGAAACAGTGCAGACATTTGGGGAAGTGGCAGTGGCAGTAGCTGCAGAAGAGAGAAAGGAAAGTTTGAAGACATTCCCAGAAATAGTCCCACAACAGGAGAAACAGGACTGGGAAAAGGGTGGGGCAGTAACAGGACAAGACAGAGTCTGGATGATCCAGCAGTGCCACTACACTGTGTAAGACAAACATTATTAAAAACATATCATGGGCAGGCCCATGTTGGGCAGGATACAATGCAATATCAGGTGATCCACTACAGGGGTGGCCTGGAACAGGGAGAGACACATCAAGATTTTGTCGAAGGGGTGTAGCCTGTACACAGTGTGAGCCAGGGAAAAAAATCAGGATAAAATAGAGGCAGCGGCAGTGACTCAGGGCCTCATGGGAACAAATACTGATCGATTTTACCCACACCCTCATCCCAATCCCAGGGAAGGAAATCCTGCTGGGTCTTAATAAACAGGCTTACTCAGTGGGTGGAAACATTCCCCTGCAGTTTCTGACCAAGGGAACGTAGTTTAACAGCTATTTTGTTTGTCCTGTGTAATACTGAACAGAAATACCATCCCCCATACCACCCCCAGAGCTCAGGTACAGTAGAAGGAATGAAGCAGACACTGAAAGCTAGTCTGACTAAAGCCCTGACAGAGACAGGCAGGAATGGGTTATGATTTGCAGATGCCGGTGTTGGACTGGGGTGTACAAAGTTAAAAATCACACAACACCAGTTTATAGTCCAAAAGGTTTAATTGGAAGCACACTAGCTTTCGGAGCGGCACTCCTTCATCAAGTGATAGTGGAGGGCTCAATTGTAACACAGAATTTATATCAAAAATTGACAGTGTGATGTAACTGAAGTTATACATTGAAAAATTGATTGTCTGTTAAGCCTTTCATCTGTTAGAATACAGTAATAGTTTCACTTCTTTCATGCGTAAATCACAAAACTCTTTTGTGATTTACACATGAAGTGGTGGGTTAGTGTACTCCCCACCATCCTAATGAAACTAAGGTTCAATATAAGTATATTTAGAAATATATTTATAAATTTATAAATATGTTTGCAAATATTTTTATAAATCTATAAATACCTAACACTTGTTAGGTATTTCTGCATTTTTGAATGCTTGTTTCAAAGTGTTGTGCTTTTGACCTGTGTTCAGGTTTTGATGTATTTGTAAAACAATGGTCCCAATTCAGGAAGGATTTTAAGCTGAGAAAGAACACAAACCCTGTTTTATTTATTCATTCTTGACATGTTTTGTTGCCTACTCTAGCATTTATTGCCGATCCTTAAAGGCCTGGACAAGGTGACAGTGAGGTGCCTTCTTGAACTACTGTCATCCTTGGGGTATAGACAAACCTACATTGCTGTGAAGCAACTCCAGGATTTTCACGCAGTGATATCCAAGTCAGGATATTGTGCAACTTGGAAGGGAACTCAGAGGATGATGTCTCCATGGTCCAGCTGCCATTGTCCCTCCAGGTGGTAGAGATTATAGTTTCATGAATTGCTTTTGAAGGAGTGTGGGGAAGTTGCTGCAATGCATCGTGTTTTTCATACAAACTACTACCACTGTCCATCAATGATGAGTGAAGTGAATGTAGCAGGTGGCTGATGGAGAAAGATTCACATGTCGTGCATAAGGAAGCCATTTGACCATTGTGTCTGCATCAGCTGTCACCCAGTGCAATCTCCTACCTCCTCTCTCTTAATCCGTACATTGTTTACTGTAAAGAAACAGTCTAATTCCCTGAGTGAATATCTTGATTCATGTACCCAGATTATAGGGTCTGCTTTGTGTTGGATGGAGTTGAGTTTCTTTAGTGTTTTGGAGCTGCACTCATTTAGGAAATATTCCATCACATTCCTGACTCATGTCTTGCGAATAGTGCAAAGGCACTGAGGAAAACTGTTAGGTTGTAATTGAACATGTTTGCTTGAAATCATAAACTTCCTGTGACTGTGTGCTTCCATCCACTTTACCTGATGAAGGGGCAGCACTATGGAAATTTGTGATTTCAAATAAACCTGTTGGATTATAATCTTCTATCGTGTGTCTTTTAACATTGTCCAGCCCTGACCAACCCTGGCATCTCCACAATCAGGCTTTGTGGAGTCACTGCAGATTTCTGAGCCTCTGACCCCTTGTAATGACAGAGTTGAGATGGCTGGTCTGGTTCAGGTTAAAGGATAATGAAAACAACAAGATGTTGGCAGTGGATGATGCAATGATGTCAATGCCCTTGAATGTCAATGCGAGATGATTAGATTCTCTCCTGTTATAGATGAACATTGCCTGGCAATTAAGCGCAATCAGTCCCAGGTTGAATCTTGTGAAGATCTTGCTCCACGTGGATATAGACCATTTCGGTGACTGAAGAGTAGTAAATTGTACTGGGCATTGTACAATGATCAGAAAATGTCCCCATCCCCAACCTTCTGATGTTGACAAGTTCAGTGATGAAGCAGCTGAAGATGTTTGGGTCTAAGACACCATCCTGAGGGATCCCTGCAGTGATGTTGCAGTCTGAGATGATTGGACTCCAGTAACCACAATTATCAAGCATTTTGTTAAGGATGGCACCAACTATTGACATTGATTGCAATTTTTCTCCTTGATGCAATACTCCATCCAGTGCAGCCTTGATGTCACAGGAAGTTACTCCCCAGCTCTCTCCCAGTGTGACAAAACTGCTGTGCAGTGAGTTGAGATCAGTTTGAACCCAGCCCGACATTGTGCATCCTTTCCTGCAGTCAGAGGAATGTGAAGTCACTCTCGGCTGTGACAAGTCAGTGAATACCCAGTTCAGATAAGAAGACAAGTCTCTCCCATATTCCTCGTGTTTACAGGATTTCCCACCTTTGTCAGTGCATTTTGATTCTGATAACACTGAATCATTGTCCACGTGACCGGTCTCTGCCCAATGGGAACAATGATTTTTTCCTGCATGTTCAAAATTCAGGTTACTATAAACTAGCTGACTGTCAGATTCTAATCTGCTATATGGTTTGCAGTTGGGAAACACAAACCAAATCATCGATCCCCTATGTGCAGAAGGAGGTCACTCGGCCCGTAAGGTTTGCACCAACCTATTGAATAACATCCCAAACAGACCCACAGCCCCCTACCCTCTTCCCATAACCCTGCATTTTCCCCTGACTAATCCATCTAACCTGCCCATCTTTGGACTGCGGGAGGAAACCCACACAGACACGGGGAGAATGTTCAAACTCCACACAGACAATGGTGGGTGGAATCGAACTGGGATTCCTGGTGCTGTGAGGGATTCCTGGTGCAAACTGCTGATGGAGTAACCCCTAAACCCTGTAAATATCCCATGCAGTTTGTTAATCAGATATCAAAAATATCATCAAAGGAATGTGGGGGAACATACAAAAGCCCAAAGTCATGTTGTGAAATGGAGCTGAATGAAACTGGAAATGTATGGGGGTTGGTTGGAGCAGGAAGTCCTCATGAAAGCTCCTGTATTGTCATTAAAACCCCGACCACCCATTCAATCCCATTGGTTGGAAGACCAACCACACCCCTCATGTACTCCCAATGGCC
>NW_025215271.1:15625-17863 GCF_004010195.1 Chiloscyllium plagiosum
TGCTGAGCTGGAAGGTTGGAGCTGGGGTGAGGAGGGGGAAGGGGAAATGAGGAAACTGGTGAAATCCACATTGATACCATGGGGTTGAAGTGTTCCGAGGTGGAAAATGAGGCGTTCTTCCTCCAGGCATCGGGTGGTGAGGGAGTGGCGGTGGAGGAGGCCCAGGACCTCCATGTCCTTGGCAGAGTGGGAGGGGGAGTTGAAATGTTGGGCCACAGGGCGGTTTGGTTGATTAGTGTGGGTGACCCGGAGATGTTGCCTAAAGCACTCTGCTAGGAGGCATCCAGTCTCCCCAATGTAGAGGAGACCACATTGGGAGCAACGGATACAATAAATGATATTGGTGGATGTGCAAGTGAAACTTTGATTGATGTGGAAGGCTCCTTTGGGGTCTTGGATGGAGGTGAGGAGGGTGGTGTGGGCGCAGGATTTACAGCTCCTGCGGTGGCAGAGCAAGGTGCCAGGATGGGCGGGTGGGTTGTTGGGGGGCGTGGACCTGACCAGGTAGTCATGGAGGGAACGGTCTTTGTGGAAGGCGGAAAGGGGTGGGGAGGGAAATATATCCCTGGTGGTGGGGTCTTTTTGGAGGTGGCGGAAATGTCGGCGGATGATTTGGTTTATGCGCAGGATGGTAGGGTGGAAGGTGAGCACCAGGGGGGCTCTGTCCTTGTTACGGTTGTAGGGTTGGGGTGTGAGGGCGGAGGTGCGGGCTGTGGATGAGATGCGTTCGAGGGCAACTTTAACCATGTGGGAAGGGAAATTGTGGTCTCTAAGAAGGAGGCCCATCTGGTGTGTTCTGTGGTGGAACTGGTCCTCCTGGGAGCAGAAATGGCGGAGGCAGAGGAATTGGGATTACGGGATGGCATTTTTGCTGGGGGTAGGGTGGGAAGAGATGTAATCCAGGTAGCTGTGGGAGTCGGTGGGTTTGTGAAAATTGTCAGTGTCAAGTCGGAAGGGGCGGGAGGTGTCAGAGATGGTCCAGGTGAATTTACAGTTGGGGTGGAATGTGTTGGTGAAGGTGATGAACTGCTCAACCTCCTCGCGGGCGCACTAGGTGGCACCAATGCATTCATCAATATAGTGGAGGAAAAGGTGGGGAGTGGTGCCAGTGTAACTACGGAAGATGGACTGTTCTACGTAGCCAACAAAGAGACAGGCATAGCTGGGGCCCATACGTGCTCCTATGGCTACCCCTTCTGTCTGGAGGAAGTGGGAGGATTCGAAGGAGAAATTGTGAAGTGTGAGGACCAGTTCAGCCAAACGAATGAGTGTCAGTGGCAGGGTACTGTTGGGGACGTCGGGAGAGGAAGAAACGGAGGGCTTGGAGGCCCTGGTCATGGTGGATGGAGGTGTAGATGGATTGAATATCCATGGTGAAGATGAGGCATTGAGGGCTGGGGAAACGGAAGTTTTGGAGGAGGTGAAGGGCGTGGATGGTTTCTCGAATATATGTTGGGAGTTCCTGGACTGGGGGAATAGGACAGTGTCAAGGTAGGTGGAGATGAGTTCAGTGGGGCAGGAGCATGCTGAGACAATGGGTCGGCCAGCGTGGTCAGGCTTGTGGATCTTGGGAAGGAGGTAGAACAGGGCATAGTCCGGGTTCCCGGACTATGCAGTTAGAAGCTGTGGATGGGAGATCTCCTGAGCAGGTCCTAACCGGGCAGGTCAGGACCTGTTTCTGCTGCTGATGTCGCTCACAGGGAACAGGAAAATAAAGGTTCAGTCATACATCTTACAAGGACACAGAGGTTACAATCAGCAGGAATGGCTACACAGCTTAAACCTCTTTTCTCAAGAGGAAGCTGAGACACAACCTGGTACAAGCAGGAAGCTTTGTGCCGGGTTTTCAGAGAGTTGAGATTGAAATAATTGGGTTGGAAGCATGTTTCATTGCCCCAGGACATCAAAGGTGCTATCTAAATGTGCATATTTATTTCAGTCTATCTGTCTGAGTTAACAATCAGATGGACAGGTCAATGTCTGAGTGTCTTACCAAATCCCTGATTGAATGTCTCCCCCACAAACTCAGGTGCCTCGCCACTCACTGGGTCATGGAGAAACTCGGCCGTTACAATGAGAACTGTCTTCGCTGTCACCTCTCCTCGTGCTTCCGCCGAATCCCCACTTCCCTTCATTAAATCCCAGCTGCCTATAGTCCACCCACATGGACATGTTGAAGAGCATGACAGGAGAATGGATTGAAACTGACAGTTCAATAGCCAGAATGAAAGAGGAAGG
>NW_025215271.1:20857-24044 GCF_004010195.1 Chiloscyllium plagiosum
CTGGAAAGTGATAGTATCCGGGAATAGACAGCATTTTGTTTTACAGGGCGTTTGAAATTTTTAAATACTGTTATATTCAGATAGTCTCATTTCTTTTCTTTTAGTTTTATTTAGTTTTGTTTAATTTAAAAACAAATTCACAAACCTTGTGTTAAAGACAAATGTTAAATAAAATCCATCAAACCATGCCTCACTGAAAACTGTTGTGGAGGTGCAATCTCCTGGAGAATCCCTGCGCCCTTCTTCCGAACCGGGCTCCATGACTATATACATACCTGGGAGATAGCAGCAGGAGGAGACCATTCAGCCTTTCAATCCTGCTCCACCATTCAGTGGGAAACAGCTGACCATCCAGCTCAGTCTCCTGTTCCTGCTGTGCTCCAATCCCCTTTCATGACTTTACCTTGAAGAACTATATCTAAGCCCTCCTTTAGCTTCACTGCCATTTGTTCCAGTGACGTTGCGGTGTTACTGTGTGGGTGTACGCAGGGGTAATGTGATGGTGCTGCCTCCTGGACGATGCACTCAGCGTCCCTCTTCATCCTGCAGTAACATCGACCGGGATTCAGCAACAAGAGATCGAAACCATTTCCAGGATATGGGCATCACTGGCTCAGCGAGCATTTATTCCCCATCTCTAGTTGCCCTTGAGAAGATGGTAGTGAGCTGGTGTCTTGAACAATTCGCAGTCGATTTGGTGCAGATAGACCAACAATGCCGTGAGGCAGTGTGTTGCAGGATTTTGGCCGAGTGATTCTCCATCTTTGATTCTTCATATGCTGGTTAACTTAATCATGATTTTGAGATTTCAGTCTGCAAATCTTCACCATCTAGCACCCTGTATAAAGGATTATGTACAGATTAGAAATTCAGAACAGACAATTCTAGTTTCTCTGGAATATTGTTTTCCCCTTTCTTCTCCAAAAGCTGTAACACTCCAGCCCACTTACTCTCTCCCATCATTCTGACTCTGCTACTCCCTAATGTACACCCTCCCCATTCTCATGGAGTTGCTGACAAACAGATCCATGCCACCACTTCCCGTCCCTGGTTAGACTCTGCACCCTTTCTGGGTTCACTTCCTTTCTCTTCAGTTGCTACAAGTCAATAATATAACAGCAGAATGAAACAAAAGGAAACAGAAAGGGAGGTGGCAGATCCTGGACAGAAGAGGAACCTTCAGTCTTGGAGAATGGGTCAGATCCCTTCTTTGTTTCTCATTGGTCGATTCCAGTGTTATGACGAGTTGGGGATGGAACTTGGTCCCATGTGGGTGTGGTGACACTTTGACCCTCCAACAGATCAATACTACAAGCAAATACGTTCCTCCTCCAGATAAATACAGTGTGAAATACTTTCCACTAGTTACGCCAAAGCACATGCTCCAAAACCCACCACATTCTGCACGTGTGCAGTGCCGGGTTTCCCCACAGACGTGTGGTCCCTGCCTTGGAATTTGGAAGTTGTAGTCCCCATGCAGCCACTGGAGGCCTGTCTCTGGAACGTGAATTAAAAGTGTGGATTGGAGGATGTTGTGTATCGTATCCCCATTCAGACACATGGGACATGTGGGCTGTCACTGGGATTTACTGAGACATCCGCTTAGACAACATGATTTCTGATGTAAGGAACATAGATTCAGCCAATTGGTGGATTGGGAGGTTAATAAGGGGCAGCAGGTTTTAAGCAGAGGTGGCTCAGTGGCTAGCACTGCTGCCTCACAGCGTCAGGGACCTTAGGCGACTGTGTGTAGTTTACACATTCTCCCCATGTTTGCATGGTTTCATGCAGTTCTCCAGTTTCCTCACACAGTCCAAAGATGCGCAGGTTAGGTGGATTGCCCATGCTAAATTGCTGACAGTGTCCATGCACGTGCCGGTTAGAGAATTAGCCATGGGAAATGCAATGTTACAGGGAATGAGTGGGTCTGAATGGGATGTTCATCATAGGTTGGTGTGGACTCGATGGATGAATACTCTGTTTCTGCACTATAGAGACTCTATTCTATTCTCATGAGGAAGAATGTACTTGTCTCGATGTGTTGTGAATCTATGGAATTCCCTATTCAAAATGTGGTGGATGCCAGGACAATGAGTCAATGTAATGAAGAGATACAGATGTTGAATTTGCAATGAGATGAAGGGTGAGAGAGAGCAGGCGGGAAAATCCAGCTGAGACCGATGTGAGCTCAATCATCACCGTATTAAATAGTGGGGCTGGTTCTCCTGTGCCCAGTGCTTATCTTCTTACGGTAATAACTGGAAAGCTGAATCCAAAATTCACCACCTTCACCAAAGGAGATTTTCGGAAAATGGCAGATAGTCAGGTGGATTAGCGTTCCAAATTTAGATAGTGACGAAGTGTGTAGGAGAAAATGATTTTGCAATTTTAAACTGAGGGGAGACAGTGATTTATGGTTTTAGATTGCGTCGTACATTCGCAGCGTCCAGAGTACGCTGTTGTGAATATCCATCCTGTACTTTATTACAAAGCCAAGGTCACTGACAATGAAAACCAAAACACCCAGGAAACATCGTCTCCCCTCGTAATCTGATAAAAGACTTCTGACAAGTCTGGTTGAACTTAGAACATAGATGGAAAGCTGGAAGAATAGATTCACTCCCAAGATCCAGTGCTTAAACAAAAGGAGACTACAATAGGATGAGGCAGGAGTTGGCTAATGTAGACTGGAAACAAAGAAAGTTGACGGACAGTGAGGGAATATCAAAGCAACTTTTTGAAGTGCTCAGCAAAAGTATATATCAGGGAAAAGGAAGGACTGTAGGAAAAGGAATAATCTGCCATGGGTGGCTCAGGAAATAAGAGAGTCTATCAAACTGAAATAGAATGCATACAAATTGCCAAAGACCAAGGAGATTCGAAAAACTTTAAAGATCACCAGAAATCGAGATGGGATTGGGGGAGAAAAGTGATGAGTAGCTGTCCCCAGGGCCAGAATAGCAGTTTACACTGCTAGAGGGGAACCTATTGTTTGGGAAACATATGGCCTCTGTAATTGTTGAAGCACTTACTGTTACCATAGAGATAACCCTGATCAAGTTAAAAATCACAGCACACTCCAAATGCTTGTACTTCCAAATAAACCTGTTGGACAAAACCTGGTGTTGTGTGGTTTTTAACTTTGTCCAACCCACCACCGGCTCCTCCACATCAGAATCCTGATAGA
>NW_025215271.1:24100-25195 GCF_004010195.1 Chiloscyllium plagiosum
GGGGGAGGGGTGTGTGGTTTAACCACAAAGTGCTGAACTGAACTAGACTTTCTAACTGCCATTGCTATGGAGATAATACTGAGAGACAGTGTCCATTCAAAACCACAAACCACAAAGGTATAAGAATGGGAGCGGCACATCGGACAGGCGGGGAGTTACCTGATGCTGCCTGGAGGTGTTCACAATGTACACTATCCAGGTAACTGCCATGTCTCATCAATAAAGACTCAAAGAAGACCTCTCAGAGTTCTGTGCCCAGTTATTCCTATCCAGCAGGGTTCAGGAATATGAGGACACAGCAGTCAGTCTTCACAGTGGAGGATACGAAGAACATGCCAGTAATTGATAAGGAGACTGAGGAAGGTGAGGACCTAGATAACCATTATCGTGAAAGAGTTAGAGCTGGGCAAGCTAATGGAGCTAAAGATAGACAAGTCTCGATGCCCTAATGGAATACATCCCAGGATACCAACAGAGTTAGTGGGAGAAATAGCAAATGCACTTAGAGTTATAGAATCCGACAGCAGAGACAGGCCCTTTGGCCCACACTGGCCCATGCCGACCAGAATGTCCATCCACGCTAACCCCATTTCCCTGCACTTGATCCATTTGCTTCTGACCCTTTCCTATCCATGTATTTGTCCAAATGTCTTTTACCTGTTGAGTGTTCCTGCCTGAACCACTTCCACTGGCAGCTCATTCCATATACATACCACCCTCTGTGTAAAACAGTTGCCCCTCAGCTTCCCTTCTATTCTTTCTCCTCTAACCTTAAACTGATCCAATGAAGCCGTCCAACCCTTGAGTTCCTGGGAAAAAGACTGAGTGCATTCACCTTATCCAGGCCTCTCATGGTCTCAGCTTCCCTTCTATTCTTTCTCCTCTAACCTTAAACTGATCCAATGAAGCCGTCCAACCCTTGAGTTCCTGGGAAAAAGACTGAGTGCATTCACCTTATCCAGGCCTCTCATGGTCTTATACACTTCGAGAAAATAACCCCCTCAGTTTCCTCTGCTCTAAACATAAAATCCTCACTTGTCCAACCTCTCCCTATAACTCAGACCCCTGGCAACATCCTTGTAAATTGTTCTGCAC
>NW_025215271.1:38608-55114 GCF_004010195.1 Chiloscyllium plagiosum
TCGCTGTTGATTATAGAAAATGTAATTTATCCAATCTACATTTTTATTAATTGTTACCCACCAAAAGAGAGCTGACTTAAAGCCTGCTGCAATCTGGTTGCGAGCCTTGAACTCATCAGGTATCCTCCTAGGGACTACTACCGAATCGAGATAAATCCTGTCATCGAAAGAGGTGTCTAACAGTAATCTTTTATCCCTACCTTTTTTCCCTACTATCTTTTCCTTCTCAAATGCCAGGGTAAATGGAATTGCCAATTGTACAATTGCACATATCCCTCTCCAATCCGGAGGTAGTGTGGGTCTCAATATTTTGCCTCCACAGTACCACCACAGATCCGCTCGGGGAACCTTTAGATCTGAGTAGTTCCCTCCCTTCTCCGTTTCGGTAACATTCTTAATCTCTGTACATAATTTCAGCTCCCCCAAATCTCTCGTCCGACTCGTACCTCGCCTGCGCGCACACGACGTGTGATTTCCAACTGCGGCGGAAAATGTGGGGGGGAGCTTTTACATCTTTCTTCTCCAAGGGAGGGAACATCAGCGATAGGGAGGTACAATTCCTATCATTCCATGCAGTCTCATCCTGGTACAGGGCTATCATACCTTTCATGCCCTTCCTGTCTCGCTTCCACCCGAGTGGAAAGGGAACCACCTGGGCCACTGACCTACCGGAGGCACATGCATAGCAATTGCTTTTGTTCAGGCTTTTTACAGTATACTTTACCCATTCAACCCAGGCATTTGCATCCTCGTACCCAGTTTCTATTTCGATGGTCTGTTTCAAGTCCTTTTACCTCTATAATTTTTACTACTTTAGGGTCATCAGGAGGGGTGAAAGGTTGTACCTTATTATCCAGTAGTTCTACCCATTTTCCCTGTCCTACACTAATTCAAAAACAACAGCCTGAAAAATCCTTCCCATTTGCTTTCAGTTTTATCCCAAATGTTTCATTTAATTGTATCTCATAGTGCCCACCCCCCCCCCCCCCCCCCCGCCCCCCCAGAATTGCTTCGTGCCATGTGGTTTTATTTATCGTTAGATATATTGGGTTACACTTTTTATCGGGACAATCGTGAGCTGGTCGGAAGGGGGCCTGGTGTACTGTGACGAGACCATAATACCAAGTACCATCCCCATAGGACTTAAGATGTATCTCTGAGCTGCAGTACTGTCTCTGATTATCTACATCCCCACAATTTACGAAGCTGCGTGCATCAGCGTCTATTACTTGTGGATTATCAGACTCCGGAACCATTAATAATACATACGAAAATGATATTTTACAAAATCCTGATACTAAGAGGGCTAGCATCATAACTCTCAACATCCTCAGCATTCTAAAAATCATGCTGAAGCACAAAAAGACTTAATATACAATCTTACAGAAATAATCCCGTGCTCGAGTCGACACTCTATAATCAGTTACTCAAAGTCTCTTTAGTCTGAGTTTTAGCGGGTCTTGCGATGATTCGGCTGTCCAGACTTCTTCCTCAACTGGCCCTTTGATCCGAGTGTAATGAGTCCAGCCTTTCTCCGCAGTCCTTATTGCCGTTTCGGTCAAAAGAGCCTGGTACGGCCCTTCCCAGTCCGGCTGCAATTTAGTCTCCATCCATGATTTTACTAAGACCCAATCGCCTGGCCGGATGGGATGAACGGTGAATTCAAGGGGTGGAGTCTGTGCCAATAAAGCCTGTTTCCTGAGGAAAGTCAAAGAGGAGGACAAGCCCATTTGTACTTTAAGAACAAATCTTTAGTTTCTGGGATTCGCAGTGGCCAGAGATAGGAGCTTCCCGAGGATCTGGGACTGTAGGTATTAGGGAATAAACCACTGCTTCCTGTGGATTCGGAGCTGCTTTTTTCGTTACCTCATCAGCCAGTAATGTAGCTTTCCATTCTTTAATTAACAATGAATTAATGCAGTCATGTTTTAAATTAACCATGAATCAATATGACCGGTCACTGAGACTGCGTGAAGGGATCCTGCCAATTAACATTGATTCAGGCTAGCACAATCGATTAATTGTAAATATTAAGTATTAATGGTTTTTATATTTATATAATTTATAATTATCTGTAATTCAGGGTGGAAACGCAACAAATGACCAAAATATTTTTTAAACTGTAATTGCGCAGTTCTGTTTGTTTGCCAGTCACTTGTGCTTTCTCATTCTGTTTCTGTAATTGCTTTGCTCGAGCACATTCAGTTTTAAGAACCTCAACAGATTCCATAGCACCATTTGCAGCTACTTCAGTCCCAATTTGGTGGCAGTATTTTGTCATGAGCGCAAAACTGATTCTCCGTGTCTCTCCTCACAAAACTGTCACCATAATCCAATTAACTCTTTCGTTTTCCCTTGCCTGAGGCTTAAATTTGAAGGATGACCTTGCTGCCCCTGTATCGACGAGGAAAACTACGTCCTCTTTATAAAGTCCCACCTTTTAAATTTATCGAGGGTTCCTGGTGGGTCCCCGGGGGGCAGGAACTCCTGACATCCCTATTTTTCATAAACGGTACTGTCTTTCCTTCCTTTTTCAAATCTGGACACTCTCTCTTAAAATGACCCGTCCTTTCACAGTAATAATATCCTGCCTGTGGGGATTTCCACTTGGATCCTTGTTCCTGTCCACCAGACCCCTTAACATCTCCTCCCTGACCATTCCGGTTTCTTTCTCCTCTTAGTTTTGTCCTTTTCTTTATTATCTCATCAACCGTGGGCTATCGTTATTTTTGCCTTTTGTTTCCACTTCTCATGTTACGTTGCCAGATCAATTGCTGACCCGATTTAACCAACTGAACAGCCTTAGGGCCACCTAATGGCCATTCTTCATCACCCAATGTTTTATTTAGACCTTGAGAATTTTTTTTTAAGAAATATTGCAATATTTCTTGCTCCCCATAACTTCAAATACCAATTCATCAATTCATGCTTGACTAACTTTAAAGCCTGTTCCTAACTTGTAAATATATTTATATATTTACATTCATTTATTCAGTATTCAATATTTAAAATGTAAAATGCATACAGTTCCCAACTTTGAAATCCACAATAATCACCCAGTTTTATTCCCTTAATTTAAATCCAAAATTAGTTTTCTTAAGTAGTCCTGACCAATCATTGCTCAATTACAATGCTATAGGTCGTGAAATAATCGGAGCTGCCTTAAAATAATTTGTCTATTCAAGTTTGAAAAAAAACTTCTAATGCATGAACAATGGCTGAATCCAAGGTCACAGATATTAACCATAGAATTTTGTTTTTACTACAATCTAATGTTGAACTGAAACTTCAATTGTCCTCCATAAATTGCTTTTATATAAGGATAAGAGATTAATTAGAAACTGATAGTAAGGCAGTCATGACCCGTAAAAAGAACAGGAGTTATCATATTTTTTCATAATCACTATAGAATCCTTAACCTTAAAAGAAATCATGTTAAGTTTCCATAATAAAAATCAGATTCAAAACAGTCCTGGAACTCAAGCTCCAGGGAATAAAACACAAACATTCAATCACCAACAAACAAATGTGCATTCAAACCAAATCACAAAGGGTTAAACTTTCTACCAGCTGTATAGCTCTTTTCATTCTCTCTCTCTCTCACACACCATGTCTCACAGACACTTCCTGAGCTTCCCGCAACAACACCTCTGGGTGGTCCTTGCTTCAGCCCTCTATCTTTTGAATATTTTTCTGGATGTCTGGCCATGATTTAGTTACAAAGTCTACCCTCAATCGCCCTTCAGCCACTAGCCCTTTGGACTTGAAGCATAATCTGATTCCTCCTGACTATAAGGCTGTTTTTCATTGACATATAAATTCAAATATTTACAAACCCAGTCTTCGTCCGACCCGTACTTTGACCAGAAAGCGGCGGGACGAAGAATGGATTCCTTAGTCCATACAAAGCAACAATATTTAATCATCTTTCTCCCTTGTACAAGTATTATTTTTCCAATTCCACAACATCCTGCCCAAAGGACTTTCTGGACGTCTGTTGTAAGGGACCCCGCCTCCATTTCCATTGCCTTTTCCTTACTTTGTTTTCCCGGAGGCTTTTTCCTTACCCATGGCACAGCCCATATTGAGTTCCTTCGTTAGTCCCTTATTAACTACTAAAACTCAATCCCGGCCACCAAGACAATACTTAAAAGTCAATTTTCTTACCCTGGTCTGTGCACAGAGTTGCCTGGCCCCTTTTTGCCGTATTTTCTATCTACCTCCTTTCACTGTCTGATTCAGATGTCTCTCTTGTGGGATTCGTAGCAGTCGCCCAAGGGAGCGGACCAAACCAGGACATGAGACCACTCCTCAATTGGGAATGGGACGCGTCTTCCCAGTGTCCATGGCCAGCCACTCCCCCTAGCAATGGAAGAACATCCCAGACGAGCCCCTAATTGTGAGAAACAAAGCTCACGCACTTCAATAATTTCAGTCCGAGACATGATCTGAATCAGTAGTGTCATTTATTTTACCATTGCAAGAGGGTGTGATGTCCACTGTCTACAAGGCAGGGACACACACTGAATTCAATGAATACACGATATTTATGTAATTTGGTTCCTTTTTTTTATCCCATTGCTCCTCCCGATTTACATCTCCCACTCCTCTAAGACCTGCTCCCATTACTCCTGTTTATCTCTTGCCTTATCTGGCCTTGTCTGTGACAAAATGCTTATTTCTGGCCTCACAAGGCCATTTGACCACATCCTGCTGTGGCCCATTGTTAGGTATTATCTACTCCCTCCATCTGTGCTTTCCCCAACCATACTGATCCTTATGACCTTCTAATTGGGGTTTGTTCCTGTGTTTCTGTAAAAGTGGGAAACAGATGCTTTTATAACTACTGCTTGTGCAAGCATATCAGGCTTAACCTACATCCTCACAGCACCTTATCTATTTGTCTGTAACATCTACCATTGTTTTGCAGTCACGTTTCATTCTTGCATACAATTTTAGCTAATACAAAAACAATTATGTATTTCCTCCACATAGTTTGCATTCTTGTTGACTCAGCTCTTAGTTGAAACAATTACACACTTACGTGAGTTCATTTACCTTGCATAAGTAATTATAATTGCAGAAGTAACACTACTTTCCCTATATCCCACAGTCTTATTTCCTAATTGGTTATTCTTTCAGTTATGAAATATCTCATTAAATAGCTACCGGTTTTAAAACTTAGCTTTTTGCATTCCACAGTATCCATTCTAACATCCTTGTGATTGATTGCCTTCACAAATTTGAGACATTTGTTTCAGAGTCCTGTTTCTTGTCCTCCGAATTCCACACTCCGTTATCATTTTATGATCGCTCTTGCCTCAAAGATTCTTTGCTGTGAGATATTTAATTCTTTTGCAGCACATTACCAGACCTAATGTAGCGAGGCTTCTGGTAGGTTCCAGAGCAGACTGTTTCAAATACAATGTCCCAATTCATCATCCAATGTACTTTTTGGATTCATCCAATCTATATAAAGGTGAAAATCTCTCACAATTATTGCAAAACCTTTCTTAGAAACCTACACTACATTTGGATACATACCTTATCCTACAATGTCATTAGTGTTAGGTAGCTTATAAACTGCTTTTTACCTTCTTTCTTTTCGTATTTCTATTTCCACCCAGACTGAATCAACACTTTGATCTTCCAGACCAAGATCTCTCAACTGTCCCCCTTCTCATCCTCGTCCCCCTCCCTCGAACAGAACTGTCTTGTCCCTTTGCTTTCTTGCTATTTTCAATGAGTTGATGGCCCTTTTTTAAAAAAAAAATGAGGGAGAGAGGAATTCTCTCCGAATGCAAGGAAGTTCATCCACTCGTGTTGCCTGTCACCATTTTGAAGTTGATAGCAGCTGACCCCATTGTGACGAATTTTAATCTCATAGAAACCAACAAAATAGGAACAGGAATAGGCCATTTAACCCTTCAAACGTGCTCCTCCAATCAATATGATCATAGCTGATCATCCAACTCAGTTCCTGCTTTCACCTCCTACCCTTTGATCTCTTTAGCCCTAAGAATTATATCTAACTCCTTCTTGATAACTGTTGCAAAGTTGGATAGAGTCATTATAGATTGGGAGACAAAAAGTAAGAATTCGGTGTTTGTAAAATGGGAAAAGTGCTGCATGGTCCCTTTTAAAAGATAGTCCTTTTTTTAATGCTTACCATTTAAAATGAAAGCACAGAGAGAGCCCAAACTGAAACATTTTGTATCTAAAGGCCATAGACTTAGCAGGCCAAGTAGCAGTTTTTACCAAGACAATGGGCTTTTGAATTTAGCCAATCAATTTGAACCAGGAAATTGGATACCAAAAACCTGTTAAATTTAAATCTGATGGTTTTGATAACATTAGAAGTGATCCTAGTGTAAAATATATTAGTATGTCATCAAGGGTATAGAGGAGGGGGCTGTTGGATAAGAACCCCAGATCAAGCTGCTGTCCGTCAGGCGCTCTCGCTGTGTGCGTGTGTGAGAGAATTGCTGTCTCTCGCAGGCTCATCTGTGTATTAGAGAAAGCACCATCTAAATAACCATGGTACCAATGACAGAGAGGGCATTCCTGATGGAAGAATCGACTCTAGGGTACAGAATGTTCTGGAAAACACGTAACCTGGCTGTAATTTTGAGAGACTAAATTCTACTTTTGTTATATGAATGAGACTCCTATTTATTGGAATAGGATACCATTAGAATCATCTTCTGTTCGGGAATAGGTTGTGGTTAGAAGGGTTTTTTTGGGGATTGTTGATAGTTTAGTCAATTTGTTCACTGTTAGAGTTAGATAAATAAATTGTTACTTGTTGATTTTAAAGTGAGTATGAATGATTTATTTTATTTAACAACTAGAAGTTGCTGAAAAGCAGGTTACATAATTTTTCTCTTTTTTTTTTTTACAGATTACAGGGCAAGGCATTCTTCCTTGTGTGTTTCAGTTTTAGTTCTCGGGATTGGGGGGGATGTCAACATCTGCTTTGTAACAATAATAGTCAATATTTTGGCGTCAACCGCTTTCTATGGCAGAGAATTCCAGAGAATCTGGTTGTTGCCAAAATGTTAAATGTTTACTAACATGGTGAAGTCATGATTTGGAGATGTGATGTGTTACGATTGAGCCCTCCACTATCACCTGATGAAGGAGAAAGCTAGTGTGCTTCCAATTAAACCTGTTGGACTATAACCTGGTATTGTGATTTTTAACTTTATGGTGAAGTCAGGCTTTCAAGTCAGTCTTCTGGAATTTGGAATTCTGCCAGGTTATATTGCAGGTTTAAACCTGTTGGACTATAACCTGGTATTGTGTGATTTTTAACTTTATGGTGAAGTCAGGCTTTCAAGTCAGTCTTCTGGAATTTGGAATTCTGCCAGGTTATATTGCAGGTTCCTTGTCATTTTGCTTTTGTCATGAAACAGCCTGAGACCTTTTTCTTTTCACAGATCATCTCTTAATCTTTTCTTGTTTCAGAGAAACCTCTGCTCAAAGCTATGAAGAAATTTAAGAAAGTGCTACTGGCTGTTCCTATTTTTGTAGTTCTCTGCCTTTATTTTTTCCACCACTTCTGCTCTTTGCTGACCTGCTATTCCAAGGAAGAAACCTCCTTGGAATTTGATCACTCAGCGCTCATGAAAGCTCCTGGGATTATGTTTGTGGAGACCACTGACCGTGTGGAGCCCTCGCCACTTGCTGTTTGCTCAGTGGAGTCAGCCAGTCGGAGAAACCCTGACAAACATGTTTATTACTTCCTGAAAGGATTCAGTGGAAACATGTCACACTACCCACGCTCACAGTATGAAGCTATTCGAGTGCTCTCTTTATTGAGAAATGTCACTGTTTTCCCTCTGAGGCTGAGAGCACTATTTCGTGAGACCCCGCTGAACTCCTGGTATGAGCAGGTAAGGAGAGTCAAGCAGATTAAGCTATTAGTCGGTGCCCTAGTTTCCTCAATAATACTCTTGACCCTGAATTAGCAAATGTGAGTACAAGTCCCCACTTAAAAATTCAATCGCAGGACAAGGGCGTCGCTGGCTAGGCCAGCATTTATTGTCCATCCTTAATGGCCCACATTGCTGTGGTGCAGGAGTCACATGTAGAATGTGAAATAAAGGACATTGGTAAACCAGACCAGGCTTTTCCTGACAATTGGCAATGGTTTCGTCATTATTAAACTTTCCATTCCAGATTTTTATTGAATGCAAATTTGACCATGTGTTGTGGTGGGATTTGAATCCAGGTCCCTGGAACATTACCTGCATTTCTGTGTCAATGGACCATTAATAATGCCACTGGGGCCCATCACCTCTCTAATTTCAGAGACTTGAGTGTATAATCTGCGCTGACACTCCAATGCAGTACTGAGGGTTTGCTGCAGTGTTGACAGTGCAGTTCTTTAGTTGGTCTGTTTAAACCAAAGTCTTGTCCGTCTCTTCGGTGGGTGGGAAAGATACTATATTTTAAGAAGGATAATGAAGAAGGTGTTTGGTACGCTTGTCTTTATTGGTTGGTGCACTGAACATAAGAGTTGGGAGGTCATGTTGCAGCTGTACAGGATATTGGTAAGGAATACTGTGTTCAATTCTGGTCTCCCTGCTATCGGAAAGATGTTAAATTTGAAAGATTTCAGAAAAGAATGTTGCGGGGATTGGAAGGTTTGATCTATAGTGAGAAGCTGAATAAACTGGAACTATTTTCCCTGGAGCTTCACAGGCTGAGGGGTGACCTTTTATACAGGATTATAAAATCAAGAGGGGCACGGATAGTGTGAATAGTCCAGGTCTTTTTTTTTCCCAGGGTAGGGACATTGGGTTTAAGATGAGAGGGGAAACTATTTTAAAAAGGACTTGAGGGAACTTTTTCCCACAGAGGATAGTGTGTTATGAAGTGAACTGCCAGAGGAAGTGGTGGAGACTGGAACAATGATCACATTTAAGAGATTTGGATGGTTATATGAATATGAAGGGCTTAGAGGGATATGGGCCAATGCTGGTAAATGGGGCTAGATTAATTTAGGATATGTGGTCGGCATGGACTGTTTCTGTGTTGTACCTCTGTGACTCTTAGAGCTTATTCCATGTGTGTTGGTCTGACACAAAAATAGATATTGATCCAGGCATTGGGTAGAGCCCTTTTCCTTGTTTGTAAGCCTGGTTTATGTGTTACAATCCTTCAGTCACTGAGGGTGGGAGAACCCATGGCTATCCTTATGGTTTGTCCTATCTGAAGTAACTATAGACCATGGTGTGTTACAGGTGCTTGGAATTACTGGTGGAAGCGAAGATCAATGAAGTGGTTTGTCCTATGAAGAGTGCAGTAAGACCACCTGTAATAGATGCTTCCTTTCCCTTACCTGACACGTAAAGGAAGATTCTAGTAAATTGTTTGGGGGGGGGTCACATTGCTCAGCACCATTGGTTTAGAGCACATCCTGCACAGGACCGGCCTACTGCACCTGCACTGGGGTGGCACGGTAGCTCAGTGGTTAGCACTGCTGCCCCACAGCACCAGGGACCCAGGTTCGATTCCAGCCTTGGGCAACTGCATGGTGTTTGCAAATTCTGCTCGTGTCTGCGTGGGTTTCCTCCCACAATCCAAAGATGTGCAGGTCAGGTGAATTGGCCATGTTAAATTGCCCATAGTGTTAGGTGCATTTGTCAGGGGTAAATATAGGTTAGGGGAATGGATCTGGGTGGGTTACTCTTCGGAGGGTCTTGTTGAGCCGAAGGGCCTGTTTCCACGCTGCAGGGAATTTAATCTCTCTCAAGTCCTCTTCGTGCTATTGGTCCACATCAACTTTCCTCCTGATTATTTTTCCCTCTGGACAGCACTCCACATGCTACAGGACCCTTGAAATGACTGCATGACCACAACTTAGAGGGCACCAGTTGTCCAGATGAGAGAGTGAAGCTGATGACGTGCCTTTCCAAGATTGTAGCGCTGACAAAGTAGGCAGTATTCAGGCTCCTTGGCCCATCCGCTCCAGGCGACAAGCTACTTCCCTTTATCGTTACCCTTTTTTTCATCGTTCATTTTCTTTATCATCTTCCTGTTGGGAGCAATAGAGAAGGGGACATCATGGAGGAGGGTGGTTGGAGTGGGGCATTGGCAAGGTGGCGGCCTGGTCTGGTAGTGGAGCCAGAGGCTCCTGGTTGCAAGAGGCCCAGAGCAGAGTGTCCTGGTTATTTGTGAGGCTGTGGCAGCAGCTCCTAGTTGTGATAAACCCAGAGCTCCTGATTGTGGGGTCAGTATGGGACCCAGCATCATGACTCTTCAGTGAAGTGGGTCCAGCAGCAAAGCAATGGTGCTGAAAGAATGGTAGGGGCGATGGAGGTGTCATTGGTCAGCCAGCTCAGAACTCATGGTGGAATGAAGTGGTGCTCTTTCAGCAGTATTTTCTAATTCTTAAACTATACAAAATGGCGCTGGATTGTGGAGGCAGTTGAAGCTTTTCACTGTATTTTACTGTATTGCTCATCGCAGAGAACAACTGACAATTAATCATCATTTATTCATTACAGTCAAATTTGCCACAAGCTGTGATCATTTGACCTTCTGTTGTGGCTGTGTGTTTCAATCCACAGGGAAGCAGGCCCCGACTGCACATGGTGCATTGCAGACAATGGAAACATTGAAATAAACACTTTTGCAAAATACTCCTGTTGGTTATTGCCTATTATGCATCAAGTGTACTAGCCAGGCTGATCTCCCCACATACAGCCTCAACACATTGATTCCCTAGGCTCGATTCAATGTGTGCATTGAAGCTGTAATCCCATTTCCGGTTGGAAAGGGGAAGAATTCCCTAACATAGTCTTTTGATCCAATTTCCAACGGCCTGCTGAAAAGGACATTGTGAGTAGTCAGTTGGTTATTGCTAACTGCAGTGCGAGGTGTGTCGAACTGTTTCTGATTTGTTTTGTGATCAGGGGCAGCATTGCAATGTTGTGTGATTTTCTACCCCCCCCCCCCCAACCTTGTTCATTCTGTCTCCAGTCCTGAGCTGATGGGTTAGGGACATAATGGCAGATGATGTATACTGGGAGCCATGGTTCTGTACACTGGAGACTCAGTGTCTGATATTTTCGCAGGACAAAAGCAGAAATTGAATTGGACAACTCCCTGGGTCACTAAGGTGCCCTTCAGGACCACACTGCTAACCTCCCTCTATATGAGGTAGAGGAACCAAGGTGTCAGCTCCCAGCTCAGCTGGTCAGATGCCAATCAGAAGGGAATTTCCTGGAAAGGAAGTAAGGGTGACACCACTCCCCGTTGTCCCATGAAATGCATGCAACCAGCTAGACAATGTCACAGCCAACAGAACTGAAAGAAAAACCGCTTTTCCAGGTAGGGATCTGACTCGATTCTTTTAAACTACAAGTTTATTCAATGCCATTCCCATGCACGAGGGGACAGGAAGAGCACATAGTGAAATATACAGTAAAGCTCTTTCTACTCTTAAAAGAGGAAGTCAAAAATAATAATGAGAAGAGGCCCCCACTGGGGTACTGTATCATTAGAAAACACGAATTTCCAGTTGAATGGAACTGGAAGCTGGGTGTTAATTTTGAGCTGTATGTATCGCTGGGGAGGCCAGCATTTAGTGTCCATCCCTAATTGCCCTTGAAGGTGCTGAATTGCTACACTGAACTGCTGCATTCAACACCAGTATTACTTTTACAATTACTGCCTGAGATGGAGGCAGTCTGTAAATTCCTGACGTTTGTTAATGATATGTGACAACATAGGATTTAAAAAGAAAACCAGACATGGTCTGCAAAATGGTATAGTTTCTATAAGGTGATAAAGTCTGGCTACGCAAGTGGGCAAGCAGATGACAGATGGAGTTTTACTTTTGTTGATTTTGGTGTCATAGAGTCATAGAGATGTACAGCATGGAAAAGACCCTTCGGTCCAACCCGTCCATGCTGACCAGATATCCCAACCCAATCTAGTCCCACCTGGCCCATATCCCTCCAAACCCTTCCTGTTCAGTGTCTTTCAATGTAAAAAGAATTCAAAGAGAAAAGTAGTTGCATGATGACTAAGTTTGGGAACTAAATATTCCAGGGAATGATGTCGTCTTTTTTTAAAGTTATGATAGGGTATATGAGGTGGGTCGGCTGCAGGAGGACAGTTGGCAGAGGAGACTTGACCTGATATATCACACAATAAGCAGGAGGTAGAGTCAGTCATGGGCAATAAGAAACACCGAGACAGAAGATAGTAATTAGGGTAGTTCATAGGCCTCTATAATTGAGTCTATTTGGTTTCAACCCTTCTTAGATGACCAGGTTTGGATTAAAGAGTCTATCTTTTTTTATTTGATTTGATTTATTATTGTCACATGGACTGAGGTACAGTGAAACGTTTTGTTTTGCGTACAGTACAGACAGATCATGCTATACAAAGTGTATTCGGCTAATAAGAACAGAGCAAGGAATAGAGTGTTACTGTCGCAGAGAAGGTGTACAAAGATCGAGATTGACATTTTAATTTTAAAACTTGAGGGGTCTATTCAAAAGTCTAATAACGGGGAAGAAGCTGTTCTTGAATCTGTTGGTACTTATATTTTTAAGCTTTTGTATCATTTGCCTGACAGAAGTTGAAGAGATTGACTGACTGGGGTGGGAGGGGTCTTTTGATGATGTTGGCTGCCTTTCCAAGGCAGTGGGACATAGATGGAGACAATGGATGGAAGGTTGCTGGCCTGATGGACTGGGTTGTATTCATTATTCTCTGCAGCTTCTTGTGGTGCTGAACAGAGCAGTTGCCATACCAAGCTGTGATGCATCCAGGTAGAATGCTTTCTATGGTGCCCCGACTGGTAAGAGTCTTTATGGACATGTAGAGGCATTGTTATTGCTTTCCGGACCATCAAATCAATGTGTGTGCATTAAGTCAGATTGTTGGTGATCCTAGGAACTTGACACACTCGACCATCTCCACTTCAGCACCCTTGATGGTAGAGGGCGTGCCCATCTTGCTTCGTGATGTCAATGACCAGCTCTTTAATTTTGCTGATGTTGAGAGAGAGATTTGTTATCTTTACACCACACCACCAAGCACTCTAACTCTTGCCAGTATTCTGTCTGGTCCTTGTTTAAGATCTGGCCTACAGTGATGGTGTTGTCAGTGTACCTATTGATGCAGTTAGAATGACATTTGGCCACAGAGTTGTGAGTATACAGGGAGTATAGTAAGAGGCTGAGTACACCTCCTTGGGGGGGGCACCATGTTGAGGATAGTCATGGAAGAGGTTCTGTTGTCTGACCTCACTGGTTATGGTCTGCGGGTCAGTAAGTTGAGCCATTTCAGCCAGAGTGCTCAGGTTACAACTCCGATTCACTACCAGCACACAATTTCCTTGCCCTTGGTTGAATCGATTCAGTCAATAAGATGTTCCATTTTTTAAAATGGCATGTTGGCTGCCTTTTGCTTGCCTGTTATGCGAGCTGCCTTCATGCTGGACTGGTTGTCAGTTCCCGTGGTGTTTTCCTTTTTGATTTACTGATCATTCAAAATGCTTGCCCCACGAAGGATTGAATGTGGTGAGGCGGAGTGTTCAATAACAGTTTTGTGCTCCCTCACCCTGTTTCTCACGTTTGGAAGTTCACGTGTGTAGATCTTGTTGCTTTGTCACTAGGACTGTCCCCCCCCGCCCCCCGCCAACCACTGTCACCAAAATAAAATCTCCTGGTATCTAGGAATGGGCTTTAGTAAAAGCAATGCAGCAAGCTAGTGTACTGAACATCTCTCTCCCTCAGTCAAGACGAAAAAGGCATCAGTTTGAAAACTGAATAAGGCTGTTGTTTATTTCAAAAACTCATTATTAATTCAACATGATTGTTGGTTTCATAATTCAAACCATTGCACCTGCCTTTCCAAACAACTATTGGGTTAGATGTCAGGATCATATTCAAAGAGAGTCACAGCATGGGCCCTTCAGTCCAACCAGTCCATGCTGACCATAATCCCAAATTAAACCAGTCTCACCTGCTTGCGCTTGGCCCTTATCCCTCCAAACATGTCTTATCATGTATTTATCCAAATGTCATCCACTACTTCCTCTGGAAATTCATTATGCACACTAACCACTTTTTTTTAGAAAAGTTGCCCCCCCATGTTAATCCCAAATTAAACCAGTCCCACCTGCTTGTGCTTGGCCTTTATCCCTCCAAACATGTCTTACTCATGTATTTATCCAAATGTCATCCACTACTTCCTCTGGAAATTCATTATGCACACTAACCACTTTTTTTTAGAAAAGTTGCCCCCCCATGTCTTTTTAAAATATTTATCCTCTCCTCTTGAAATCCCCCACCTTTTTGGGAAGCAGCACCTTATCTATACCTCTTATGATTTTATAAACCTCTATAAGGTCACCTCTTAACCTCCTATGGTACAGAGGAAAAAAAAAAGTTTCAGCCTCTCCTTTATACCTCAAGCCCTCCATTCCCAGGATTCCTGATGAAGTGCTTATGCATGAAACGTCAACTCTCCTGCTCCTCAGATGCTGCCTGACCAGCTGTCCTTTTCCAGCACCACACTCTTCGACTCTGATCTCCAGCATCTGCTGTCCTCCAGTCCCAGCAACACCCTGGTAAATCTTTTCTGATCCCTGTCCAGCTTAATATCCTTCCAATAACAGGGTAAACAGAACAGGATGAAATTCTGCTCCGTAGTAACAGGGCAAATTACTCTTTTTGCTGATTCCTTAGCTGTTGAGACTTTGTCCTGTTACATTCTCTCCCCTCTGTGATGGATGGATTCCTGTTACTAAACAACACATTGGAGGGCTCCTTGGAAAAGCCAGCAGCTTTAGGAAAAGGGTCAGGAAAGGAAAGAATACTGGAAAAGAACAGATTGGGATTGATGTGGTAATGTCCAGTGACATAGTTTGAGTTCAACAGGTGCAGAACCACGAAAAAAGCATTTACTGAGAAACTAATCTTTACCATTCTTTGTATATTTCAGGTAAATCCGTTTTGGGAGAAGTATTGGATACATGTGCTCGCTGATGCCTGTCGTCTAGCTCTGCTGTGGAAATATGGGGGCGTCTATCTGGACACTGATATCATCTCATTAAAGCCCTTAGAATTGCAAAACTTTCTCTGTGCTGAAGGATATCAGACGGCTAACAATGCAGCACTGGGATTTGAGAAGAACCATGAATTTATCTGGGAATGTATGCAAGATTACGTCAGGAACTATGAGGGACGTACTTGGGGTTACCAGGGGCCGGCGCTGATGAGCAGAGTCTTGAAGCGTTGGTGCCAGTCTGACGATCTAGGCCAGTTTTTCAATCTACAATGCAAAGGTGTTTCCTATCTTTCACCCAACTATTTCTACCCCATCTCCTACACACATTGGGAAAGTTACTTCCAACGCTGGAAGAAGTCCAGTATTGAGACATTTTTCTCTGAGACGATAGGGGCGCATATCTGGAATTTTAAAAATGTCGGGCAACAAAAGCAAGTTATCACTGGTAGTGGAACGCTAATAGAGTACTTCTTCTCTCAGCATTGCCCTGTGACTTACAAATTGCTAATAAAACGAGTCAGTTGAAATCTGGCAGTTTTAGGAATTTAGCTTTTGGCTGACAATGAAAATACCCCTCCCTCTTCTCACCCCCCTCCCCAATGCCCTAACTATCATAGGCACTCCCCATTGGCATGTGCTCCTTGTTCCTACCCACATCTCTTTCTGACTTTAAGCCCCTAGCCTCTGTCTAAATTTGTCAGGTAATCTGTGGGAAGCCAAACGAATGGCTTGCCAAGACCATGGCATGGGTTGGGCCGGATATTTCATCAGCTGAAAGCAGAAGGAAAGTGTTTCCAACATCTGCCTGTAGGCCCTTTCAAAATGGCGGCAGCTACATTGCTGATATGGGTGGGAACATGATTTGCCCTCTTGGAAGCCTCTGGTGTCTAATGAGCACCAGGCCAGATCAGTGAACTTTGATCTTGCTGAGCATTACCACAATGGCCTTATATTGTCAAGCCTCATTTAAGCATGCACTTTATTAATAAAAGTGGATTGACAAACTCAGTATCAGTGTATTGCAGCAGAGGCTGCACTGAGCTGATTGATTCAATTTCATGTATTACTGATTCTTCAATGTCTAGGTTTGGCTAACAGTCTGTATGTAACAGTGTTACTATTCTCCCCTCCACAGAATACATAAGCTTCAGTAAAGTTCCACACGCTGTGGTGACCAGTGATTTATTCTTGTGTAGCCAGGCAGTTCAGCTGTGGAAGGCCTCATCTTGACTCTGGTACTACTATTGACACACACTTATTTCCCAGATGGTGTGTTGGTGATTATGAAGTATAAGTGCATACTAGTTGCTGATTAGATTCCATGCCCCCGACCATCCTTTGCTTCAGTAACCTGAAAGCAGTTGCAATCTCCTTTCTACTTGAATATAGGCCCTCCCTGTGACCATAGAACATAGTGTTGCAAAAAAAACCTCTTAAGCTTTTGACATGTGAAAATTTAACATTGTTAAA
>NW_025215271.1:56957-75061 GCF_004010195.1 Chiloscyllium plagiosum
ACCTTGCCCAGGTATATGTCAGTATAGGTTGTTCCCAGGTGTGTGCTATTACAGACCATGCAAAGGTATATGTCAGTACAGACTGTGCCCAGGTGTGTGCTATTACAGACCATGCAAAGGTATATGTCAGTACAGACTGTGCCCAGGTGTGTGCTATTACAGACCATGCAAAGGTATATGTCAATACAGACTGTGCCCAGGTGTGTGCTCTTTTAGTCCACGCCCAGTTATTTGTCAGTACAGACTGTGCCCAGGTGTGCACTATTACAGACCATGCCCATGTATATGTCAGTACAGACTGTGCCCAGGTGGCTGCTATTACAGACCATACCCAGGTATATGTCAGCACACACTGTGCCCAGGTGTGTGCTATTACAGTCCATACCCAGGTATATGTCCTTACAGATTGTGTCCAGGTGTGTGGTATTTCAGACCAGGCCCAAGTATATGTCAGTACAGACTGTGCCCAGGTGTGTGCTATTACAGACCATGCCCAGGTATGTGTCAGTACAGACTGTGCCCAGGTGTGTGCTACTACAGACCATGCCCAGGTATATGTCAGTACAACTGTGCCCAAGTGTGTGCTATTACAATCCATGCCCATGTACACGTCAGTACAGACTATGCCCAGGTGTGTGCTATTACAGACCATGACCTTGTGTATTTCAGTACAGACTGTGCCCAGGTGTATATTATTACAGACCATACCCAGGTATATGTCAGTACAGACTGTGCCCAAGTGTGTGCTATTACAGTCCGTACCCAGGTATATGTCAGCACACAATGTGCCCAGGTGTGTGCTATTACAGACCATACCCAAGTATATGTCAGTACAGACTGTGCCCAGGTGTGTGCTATTACAGACCATGACCTGGTGTATTTCAGTACAGACTGTGCCCAGGTGTGAGCTATTTCAGACCATGCCCAGGTATATGTCAGCACAGACTGTGCCCAGTTGTGTGCTATTACAGACCATACCCAGGTATATGTCAGCACACATTGTGCCCAGATGTGTGCTATTACAGTTCACACCCAGGTACATGTCAGTATAGACTGTGCCCAGGTTTGTTCTATTGAAATCCATGCCAAGGTATATGTCAGTACAGACTATGCCCAGGTGTGTGCTATTACTGACCATACCCAGGTATATGTCTGTACAGACCATGCCCAGGTGTGTGCAATTTCAGACCATGCCCATGTATATGTCAGTACAGACTGTGCCCAGGTGCATGCAATTACAGACCATGCCCTGGTATATTTCAGTACAGACTGTACCCAGGTGTGTGCTATTTCCGACCATGCCCAGGAATATGTCAGTACTGACTGTGTCCAGGTGTATATTATTACAGACCATACCCAGGTATATGTCATTATAAACTGTGCCCAGTTGTGCTATTACAGACCATACCCAGTTATATGTCAGTACAGACTGTGACCATGTGTGTGCTTAAACAGTTCACACCCAGGTACATGTCAGTACTGACTGTGCCCAGGTATTTCAGACCACGCCCAAGTATATGTCAGTACAGACTATGCCCAGGTGTGTGCTATTACAGACCATGCCCATGGTATATGTCAGTACAGACCATGCCCAGGTATATATCAGTACAGACTATGCTCAGGTGTGTGCAATTACAATCCATGCCCAGGTATATGTCAGTACAGTCTCTGCGCAGGTGTGTGCTATTTCAGTCCATGCCCAGGTATATGTCAATACAGTCTGTGCCCAGATGTGTGCTATTACAGACCATGCCCAGATATATGTCAGTGCAAACTGTGCCCAGGCGTGTGCTATTACAATCCATGCCCAGGTATATGTCAGTACAGACTGTGCCCAGGTGTGTAGTATTACAGCGATGGAAATGTGTTGCTGGAAAAGCGCAGCAGGTCAGGCAGCATCTAGGGAACAGGAGAATTGACGTTTCGGGCATTAGCTCTTCTTCAGGAAGGGCTAATGATTTCCTGAAGAAGGGCTAATGCCAGAAACGTCGAATCTCCTGTTCCCTAGATGCTGCCTGACCTGCTGCGCTTTTCCAGCAACACATTTCCATCTCTGTAATACTACACACCTGGGCAGGTGTGTGCTATTTCAGACCATGCCCAGGTACATGTCAGTACTGACTGTGCCCAGGTTTATATTATTACAGATCACACCCAGGTATATGTCAGTATTGACCGTGCGCAGGTGTATGCTAGTGGATACCACAGTTACGTATATGTCAGTACAGACAGTGCCCAGATGTGTGCTATTACAGACCATGCCCAGATATATGTCAATGCAACTGTGCCCTGGTGTGTGCTATTAGAGACCATGCCCATGTATATGTCAGTACAGACTGTGCCCAGGTGTATGCTATTACATACTATGCCCAGGCAGTATAGACTGTGCCCAGGTGTGTGCTATTATAATCCATGCCCAGGTATATGTCAGTATAGACTGTGCCCAGGTGTGTGCTATTACAGATCATGCCCAGGTCTATGTCAATACAGACTGTGCCCAGGTGTGTGCTCTTTTAGTCCACGCCCAGTTATTTGTCAGAACAGACTGTGCCCAGGTGGCTGCTATTACAGACCATGCCAAGGTGGATGTCAGAACAGACTGTGCCCAGGTGTGTGCTATTACAATCCATGCCCAGGTATATGTCCTTACAGATTTTGCCCAGGTGTGTGGTATTTCAGACCAGGTCCAAGTATATGTCTGTACAGACTGTGCCCAGATGTGTGCTACTACAGACCATGCCCAGGTATATGTCAGTACAGACCATGCCCAGGTATATGTCAGTACAGACTGTGCCCAGGTGGTTGCTATTACAGATCATGCCAAGGTATATGTCAGAACAGACTGTGCCCAGGTGTGTGCTATTACAGACCATGCCCACGTATATATCAGTACAGATCATGCCCATGTATATGTCAGTACAGACAGTGCCCAGATGTGTGCTATTACAGACCATGCCCAGGTATGTGTCAGTACAGACTGTGCCCAGGTGTGTGCTACTACAGACCATGCCCAGGTATATGTCAGTGCAGACTGTGCCCAAGTGTGTGCTATTACAATCCATGCCCATGTACACGTCAGTACAGACTGGGCCCAGGTGTGTGCTATTACAGACCATGACCTGGTGTATTTCAGTACAGACTGTGCCCAGGTTTGAGCTATTTCAGACCATGCCCAGGTGTATGTCAGTACAGACTGTGCCCAGGTGTATATTATTACAGACCATACCCAGGTATATGTCAGTACAGACTGTGCCCAGTTGTGTGCTATTACAGACCATACCCAGGTATATTTCAGCACACACTGTGCCCAGGTGTGTGCTATTACAGTCCATACCCAGGTATATGTCAGCACACAATGTGCCCAGGTGTGTGCTATTACAGACCATACCCAGGTATATGTCAGTACAGACTATGCCCAGGTGTGTGCAATTTCAGACCATGCCCATGTATATGTCAGTACAGACTGTGCCCAGGTGTGTGCTATTACAATCCATGCCCAGTGTATATGTCAGTACAGACTGTGCCCAGGTGCATGCAATTACAGACCATGCCCTGGTATATTTCAGTACAGACTGTACCCAGGTGTGTGCTATTTCTGACCATGCCCAGGTTTATGTCAGTACTGACTGTGCCCAGGTGTATATTATTACAGACCATACCCAGGTATATGTCATTATAGACTGTGCCCGGTTGTGCTATTACAGACCATACCCAGTTATATGTCAGCACAGACTGTGCCCAGGTGTGTGCTTAAACAGTTCACACCCAGGTACATGTCAGTACTGACTGTGCCCAGGTATTTCAGACCACGCCCAAGTATATGTCAGTACAGACTATGCTCAGTTGTGTGCTATTACAGACCATGCTCATGTATGTGTCAGTACAGACTGTGCCCAGTTGTGTGCTATAACAGACCATGCCCAGGTACATATCAGTACAGACTGTGCCCAGGTATGTGTCAGTACAGACCATGCCCAGGTATATATCAGTACAGTCTGTGCCCAGATGTGTGCTATTACAGACCATGCCCAGATATATGTCAGTGCAGACTGTGCCCAGGCGTGTGCTATTACAATCCATGCCCAGGTATATGTCAGTACAGACTGTGCCCAGGTGTGTAGTATTACAGCCCATGCCCAGGTATATGTCAGTACAGACTAAGCCCAGGTGTATGCTATTACAGACCATGGCCAGGTATATGTCAGTACAGACTGTGCCCAGGTGTGTGCTATTACAGACCTTGCCCAGACATATGTCAGTACAGACTGTGCCCAAGTTTGTGCTATTACAATCCATGCCCAGGTATATGTCTGTGCAGACTGTGCCCTGTTGTGTTATATTACAGACCATGCCCAGGTATGTGTCAGTACAGACTGTGCCCAGGTGTGTGCTATTTCAGACCATGCCCAGGTACATGTTAGTACTGACTGTGCAAGGGTTTATATTATTACAGATCACACCCAGGTATATGTCAGTATTGACCGTGCGCAGGTGTATGCTAGTGGATACCACAGTTACGTGTTTGTCAGTACAGACAGTGCCCAGATGTGTGCTATTACAGACCATGCCCAGATATATGTTAGTGCAACTGTGCCCTGGTGTGTGCTATTACAGACCATGCCCACGTATATGTCAGTACAGACTGTGCCCAGGTGTGTGCTATTACAAACCATGCCCAGATATATGTCAGTGCAGACTGTGCCCAGGTGTGTACTATTACAGACCATGCCCAGGTATATGTCAGTACAGACTAAGACCAGGAGTATGCTATTACTGACCATGGCCAGGTATATGTCAGTACAGACTGTGCCCAGGTGTGTGCTATGACAGACCTTGCCCAGACATATGTCAGTACAGACTGTGCCCAGGTGTGTGCAATTACAAACCATGCCCAGATATATGTCAGTGCAGACTGTGCCCAGGTGTGTACTATTACAGACCATGCCCAGGTATATGTCAGTACAGACTGTGCCCAAGTTTGTGCTATTACAATCCATGCCCAGGTATATATCAGTACAGACTATGCTCAGGTGTGTGCAATTACAATCCATGCCCAGATATATGTCAGTGCAGACTGTGCCCAGGTGTGTACTATTACAGACCATGCCCAGGTATATGTCAGTACAGACTGTGCCCAGGTGTGTGCTATTACAGACCATGCCCAGGTATATGTCAGTGTAGGCTGTGCCCAGGTGTGTGCTATTACAGACCATGCCCAGATATATGTCAGTGCAGACTGTGCCCGGGTGTGTGCAATTTCAGACCATGCCCAGGTATATGTCAGTACGGACTGTGCCCAGGTGTATGCTATTACAATCCATGCCCAGGTATACATCAGTACAGACTGTGCCCAGGCGTGTGCTACTACAGACCACGCCCAGTTATTTGTCAGTACAGACTGTGCCCAGGTATGTGCTATTACAGACCATGCCCAGGCATATGTCAGTACAGATCATGCCCAGGAATATGTCAGTACAGATTGTGCCCAGGTGTGTGCTATTTCAGTCCATGCCCAGGTACATGTCAGCACAGACCGTGCCGAGTTGTGTGAGCTGTGCCCAGGTGTGATTTACTGTAGGCTGTTTCCAGGTGTGATTCACTGTAGGCTGTGTCCAGGAGTTATTCACTGTCGGCTATTTCCAGCTGTGATTCACTGTCGGCTGTTTCCAGGTGAGATTTACTGTAGGTTGTGTCCAGGTGTGATTCACTGTTGGCTGTGTCAGGTGTGATTCACTGTAGGCTGTGTCCTGGTGTGATTCACTGTTGGCTGTGTCCCGGTTTGATTTACTGTAGGATGTGTCCAGGTGCGATTTACTGTAGGCTGTTTCCAGGTGTGATTCATTGTCGGTTGTGTCCAGGTGTGATTCACTGTCGGCTGTTTCCAGGTGTGATTCACTATCAGCAGTGTCCAGGTGTGATTCACTGTAGGCTGTGTCCAGGTGTGATTCACTGTCAGCTGTGTCCAGGTGTGATTCACTATTGGCTGTGTCCAGGTGTGATTCACTGTAGGCTGTTTACAGGTGTGATTCACTGTCGGCTTTGTCCAGGTGTGATTCATTGTCGGCTGTGTCCAGGTGTGATTCACTGTCGGCTTTGTCCAGGTGTGATTCACTGTCGGCTGTGTCCAGGTGTGATTCACTGTAGGCTGCTTCCAGGTGTGATTCACTGTCAGCTGTGTCCAGGTGTGATTCACTATCGGCTGTTTCCAGGTGTGATTCAATGTCGGCTGTGCCCAGGTGTGAATCACTGTAGGCTGTTTCCAGGTGTGATTCACTGTCGGCTGTGTCCAGGTGTGATTCACTGTAGGCTGTTTCCAGGTGTGATTCATTGTCAGCTGTTTCCAGGTGTGATTCAATGTCGGCTGTGTCCAGGTGTGATTCACTGTAGGCTGCTTCCAGGTGTGATTCACTGTCAGCTGTGTCCAGGTGTGATTTACTGTCGGCTGTGTCCAGGTGTGATTCACTATCGGCTGTGTCTAGGTGTGATTCACTGTAGGCTGTGTCCAGGTTTGATTTACTGTCGGCTGTTTCCAGGTGTGATTCACAGTAGGTTGTGTCCAGGTGTGATTCACTGTAGGCTGTGTCCAGGTGTGATTTACTGTAGGCTGTGTCCAGGTGTGATTCACTGTCGGCTGTGTCCAGTGTGATTCACTGTCGGCTGTGTCCAGGTGTGATTCACAGTCGGCTGTGTCCAGGTGTGATTCACTGTCGGATGTTTCCAGGTGTGATTCACTGTAGGCTGTTTCCAGGTGTGATTCACTGTAGGCTGTTTCCAGGTGTGATTCACTGTCGGCTGTGTCCAGGTGTGATTTACTGTAGGTTGTTTCCAGGTGTGATTCACTGTAGGCTGTGTGCAGGTGTGATTCACTGTCAGCTGTGTCAGGTGTGATTCACTGTCGGCTGTGTCCAGGTGTGATTCACTGTCGGCTGTTTCCAGGTGTGATTCACAGTCGGCTGTGTCCAGGTGTGATTCACAGTCGGCTGTGTCCAGGTGTGATTCACAGTCGGCTGTGTCCAGGTGTGATTCACTGTAGGCTATTTCCAGGTGTGATTCACTGTCGGCTGTGTCCAGGTGTGATTCACTGTAGGCTATTTCCAGGTGTGATTTACTGTTGGCTGTGTCCAGGTGTGATTCACTGTAGGCTGTTTCCAGGTGTGATTCACTGTCGGCTGTGTCCAGGTGTGATTTACTGTAGGCTGCTTCCAGGTGTGATTCACAGTCGGCTGTGTCCAGGTATAATTCACTGTAGGCTGTTTCCAGGTGTGATTCACTGTAGGCTGTGTCCAGGTTTGATTTACTGTAGGCTGTTTCCAGGTGTGATTCACTGTAGGCTGTTTCCAGGTGTGATTCACTGTAGGCTGTTTCCAGGTGTGATTCACTGTAGGCTGTTTCCAGGTGTGATTCACTGTAGGCTGTTTCCAGGTGTGATTCACTGTAGGCTGTTTCCAGTGTGATTCACTGTCGGCTGTTTCCCGGTGAGATTCACTGTCAGCTGTGTCCAGGTATAATTCACTGTCGGCTGTGTCCAGGTGTGATTCACTTAGGCTGTGTCCAGGTGTGATTCACAGTAGGCTGTGTCCAGGTGTGATTCACTGTCGGCTGTTTCCCGGTGTGATTCACTGTAGGCTGTTTCCAGGTGTGATTCACTGTAGGCTGTGTCCAGGTGTGATTTACTGTAGGCTGTTTCCAGGTGTGATTCACTGTCGGCTGTGTCAGGTGTGATTCACTGTCGGCTGTTTCCAGGTGTGATTCACTGTAGGCTGTTTCCAGGTGTGATTCCCTGTAGGCTGTGTCGAGGTGTGATTGATTGTAGGCTGTGTCCAGATGTGATTCACTGTCGGCTGTGTCCAGGTGTGATTCACTGTCGGCTGTTTCCAGGTGTGATTCACTGTAGGCTGTTTCCAGGTGTGATTCCCTGTAGGCTGTGTCGAGGTGTGATTCACTGTAGGCTGTGTCAGGTGTGATTGATTGTAGGCTGTGTCCAGATGTGATTCACTGTCGGCTGTGTCGAGGTGTGATTCACTGTCGGCTGTTTCCAGGTGTGATTCACTGTCGGCTGTGTCCAGGTATGATTCACTATCGGCTGTGTCCAGGTGTGATTCACTGTCGCCTGTTTCCAGGTGCGATTCACTGTCGGCTCTGTCAGGTGTGATTCACTGTAGGCTGTGTCCAGGTGTGATTGACTGTAGGCTGTGTCCAGGTATGATTCACTGTAGGCTGTTTCCAGGTGTGATTCACTGTCAGCTGTGTCAGGTGTGATTCACTGTAGGCTGTGTCCACATGTGATTCACTGTAGGCTGTGTCCAGGTGTGAGCCACTCTTGGCTGTGTCCAGGTGTGATTCACTGTAGGCTGTTTCCAGGTGTGATTCACTGTCGGCTGTTTCCAGGTGTGATTCACTGTAGGCTGTGTCCAGGTGTGATTCACTGTAGGTTGTGTCCAGGTGTGATTCACTGTCGGCTGTTTCCAGGTGTGATTCACTGTCGGCTGTTTCCAGGTGTGATTTACTGTATGCGGCTTCCAGGTGTGATTCACTTTCGGCTGTGTCCAGGTGTGATTCACTATTGGCTGTGTCCAGGTGTGATTCACTGTAGGCTGTTTCCAGGTGTGATTCACTGTCAGCTGTGTCCAGGTGTGATTCAGTGTCGGCTGTTTCCATGTGTGTTTCACTGTAGGCTGTTTCCAGGTGTGATTCACTGTAGGCTGTGTCCAGGTGTGATTCACTGTCAGCTGCGTCCAGGTGTGATTCACTGTAGGCTTTTTCCAGGTGTGATTCACTGTCAGCTGGGTCCAGGTGTGATTCACTGTAGACTATTTCCAGGTGTGATTTACTGTAGGCTGCTTCCAGGTGTTATTCACTGTCAGCTGGATCCAGGTGTGATTCACTGTAGACTATTTCCAGGCGTGATTCACTGTAGGCTATTTCCAGGTGTGATTTACTGTCGGCCGTGTCCAGGTGTGATTCACTATTGGCTGTGTCCAGGTGTGATTCACTGTAGGCTGTGACCAGGTGTGATTTACTGTAGGCTGTGTCCAGGTGTGATTCACTGTCAGCTGGGTCCAGGTGTGATTCACTGTAGGCTATTTCCAGGTGTGATTCACTGTAGGCTATTTCCAGGTGTGATTTACTGTCGGCTGTGTCCAGGTGTGATTCACTATTGGCTGTGTCCAGGTGTGATTCACTGTAGGCTGTTTCAAGGGTGTGATTTGCTGTAGGCTGTTTGCAGGTGTGATTCACTGTCAGCTGTGTCCAGGTGTGATTCACTGTAGGCTGTTTCCAGATGTGATTCACTGTCAGCTGTGTCCAGGTGTGATTCACTATTGGCTGTGTCCAGGTGTGATTCACTGTAGGCTGTTTCCAGGCACGATTCACTGTCGGCTGTTTCGATGTGTGATTCACTGTCAGCTGGGTCCAGGTGTGATTCACTGTCGGCTGTGTCCAGGTGTGATTTACTGTAGGCTGCTTCCAGGTGTGATTCACTGTCAGCTGGGTCCAGGTGTGATTCACTGTAGGCTGTGTCCAGGTGTGATTCACTGTAGGCTGTGTCCAGGTGTGATTCAGTGTCGGCTGTTTCCAGGTGTGATTCACTGTCAGCTGTGTCCAGGTGTGATTCAGTGTTGGCTGTTTCCAGGTGTGATTCACTGTCGGCTGTGTCCAGGTGTGATTCACTGTAGGCTGTTTCCAGGTGTAATTCACTTAGGTTGTTTCCAGGTGTGATTCACTGTCGGCTGTGTCCAGGTGTGATTCACTGTAGGCTGTTTCCAGGTCTAATTCACTTAGGCTGTTTCCAGGTGTGATTCACTGTCGGCTGTGTCCAGGTGTGATTCACTGTAAGCTGTGTCCAGTGTGATTCACTGTCGGCTGTGTCCAGGTGTGATTCACTGTAGTCTGTGTCGAGGTGTGATTCACTGTAGGCTGTGTCCAGTGTGATTCACTGTCGGCTGTGTCCAGGTGTGATTCACTGTAGGCTGTGTCCCGGTGCGATTCACTGTCAGCTGTGTCCAGGTTTGATTCACTGTCGGCTGTTTCCAGGTGTGATTCACTGTCGGCTGTTTCCAGGTATGATTTACTGTAGGCTGTTTCCAGGTGTGATTCACTGTAGGCTGTGTCCAGGTGTGATTCACTGTCGGCCGTGTCCAGGTGTGATTTACTGTAGGCTGCTTCCAGGTGTGATTCACTGTAGGCTGTGTCAAGGTGTGATTCACTGTCACCTGTTTCCAGGTGCGATTCACTGTCGGCTCTGTCAGGTGTGATTCACTGTAGGCTGTGTCAGGTGTGATTGACTGTAGGCTGTGTCCAGGTCTGATTCACTGTGGGCTGTGTCCAGGTGTGATTCACTGTCGGCTATTTCCAGATGTGATTCACTGTCGGCTGTGTCAGGTGTGCTTCACTGTAGGTTGTGTCCAGGTGTGCTTAACTGTAGGTTGTGTCCAGGTGTGATTCACTGTCAGGTGTGATTCACTGTAGGCTGTGTCCAGATGTGATTCACTGTAGGCTGTGTCCAGGTGTGAGCCATGAAGAACTGTGTCCACGTGAGAGTTACAACAGACTGTGCCCAGGTGTGAGTCACTACTGACAGTTACCAGGTGTGAGCCATCATAGCCTGTGCCTCAGTATGAATCAATACAGGAGGTGCCCATGTGTGAGTCACTATATACCATGTACCTTGCTGCGTAACTGTAGACTGTGCCCATGTGTGAGTCACTGCTTAAATCACTACCTGCTATGCCTGATTAAGTTATTATAGTCAGTGCCAGCCGTATCACTTTATAGACTATGGTAGATGTGAATCACTCTGGACTGTGCCCGGGTATGTGTCATAAAAGATTGTGCCCAGGTGTATGTCACTACAGACTGTACTCAGGTGTGAGTCACTATAACCCATGCTCTGCTTTGCATCATTATAGACGGTGCCCATGTGAGTTACAATAGACAGTGCCCACCCATGTCCCTCAATAAACTGTGCCTAGATGTGAGTCACCGTTGAATGTGGCTAGGTGTGTGTCATTGCAGACCGTGCTCATGCATGAATCACTGTAAATTGTGCCCTGGTAAGAGTCAATGCAGACTGTACTCAGGTGTGAGTCACTATTGACAGTACACTGATGTAAGTCACTATAGGCTCTGCCCAGATGTGACGGTCTACAGACTGTGCCCAGGTGTTAGGATCTATAGACTGTGCTGAGGTGTGAATCAATGCAGAGGGCGCCCAGGTGTGAGTCACTATAGCCTGTGCCCTGCTATGTATCACTATATGGTGTGCCCACATGCGAATCTGTATTGTCTGTGTGCAATTGCGTTACCATAGACAGTGCCTGGATGTGTCTCTAATGACTGTGCCCATGCGTGTACCACTATAGGCAGTGCACTGATTTAGGTCAGTATAGACTATGCCCAAATGTGAGTCACTGCTGAGGGATCCAGGAATGCATCACTACACACCGTGCTCATGTGTAAGTTGCCTGTGTATGTGTCACGGTATATTGTGCCCATGTGTGCGTTACTATATACTGTGCCCAGATGTGTGTCAGTGCAGACAGTATCCAGGTGTGTGTCACTATAGACAGTGCCCAGACGTGAGTCAAAATGGACTGTGCTCAATTTTAAATCAGCTTGGACAGTGTCTGCTGACTATTTGGCCAGTGATGGTGTGAATGAGGTGGGTACTGCAAACAGTCAAGATTTTAGATTGTTTGTAAGACTGGATGAATTTACAGACCTTGGGAGGGGAATGGACACTGTGGGATTATGAACATTAGCGGGGATCTCTAATTCTGCTATTTAGTGATTGGCATACACTGGGGGAACAGGAAACCCCTGTTTGTTGGTGAAAGTGATTTGTTGTGAGTTAAGAACCAGACAGCAGACACCAAAGTGCTGTCCTGAACTGTCAGTGAGCTGCTTGCTTTTAAAGAGACTTTACTTCCACAGAGTCCTGTTACCTGTTCAGGTGGCATGGTGGGAGTCCATGGGGCTACTAAAGAGAACAAAGAATTTGTCCTGGTACAGATCGACTGTTCATAAACGTCACGGTCTTCTCTGGGATCTTGCTCTGCTTAGAATGACTGCTGCCCCTGCCAAATCCCAACAGTGACTGCGTTTCAAAAACATGGCCGAGGGGCACCTGAGGCCACAATTCCTTCCTAGTTCATGTTCTGGACTCCTGCCCACTGATTACTCATTCTCTCCACTGGAGGAAGTGTGAGAACTGGCAGCTCAATGAATGCAGGAGGAAGCACAGAGCCCAGCAATTCAGAGTCTGCATTAACACAATGCTCTCATTGAAAGCTTGTTGCTTCTAACATCCTCTTTTCCAGTTTGACAGCCTGGCTTCTATTTATCTTCAGGACACTGTTGAGTTCAATCCAACATCAGGCTCGGAGGAAGCCATTCAGCCCCTGCAGGGCTGTTCTGCCATTCCACTTAGTCATGGCTGGACTGTACCTTAATTTCATTCACCCTCTGTGGAACCAGCAGAGATTTATTGGCTAGAGTTTTGAAAACGGGGAGGTCCCAATTCCGACTTGTCTTTGTGAGACAAGGCAGGGTTCTGGCTCACCCCTTGTTCGAGACACCCCAGCAGAAATGGTTTGCCTACCATATCCTCTAACCACCTTAAAGCCCTCAGTTTGATCACACCCACACACAGCTTGTCTCTGCAACCCGCCCTCAGCCTGTAACCCTTTTATACTCGGACAATTGTTTTAAATAATTCTAGTAAATGGGTGCTACCCACCACCCCCTCGAGCCCCACCGTTCAAACTCAATATATCCAGAACTGAACACAGTCTCTAAATGGAGTTGGACTCAATATAAAATTAAGGTTCAGGAGAAATATTGGCCTTTCAAATTATATGCCTGTCCACTAGCATTCAGTAATTTTTATACTGGGGTTTGCTATCCCTGCACATTTCTGGGTTTCTCGCCATTTAAAAACCCTTTAGTGAGAGGTGCATTAGGCAAGGATAAATATCAGATAAGAGGATAGGGAAATGAGTCTGGGTGTGTTTCTCTTCTGGGGGTTGGTGTGGGTGCAAAGGGCCTGTTTCCACACTGTAGGGATGCTATGATTCTGTGAAGAGCCGCATGCTGTCCTGTATGTGACACACAAGGACATATCACAGTGTTTGGTTTGGAAGCAAACGTAAGAGGCTCCTGTAGGGCCGGCCAAAAGAATTCAAACACTTGCTCAAAATCAAAGGGAGAGGCGTCATCATGCAGTGTGTATGTGTCTGTGTGTGTGTGTGTGTGGAATTGCCAGGCACTGTACAAAACTGTTACCCATTCACTAATTCATGTCTATTCAGACTGAAGCCTCATGTGTAGTATGTGACACAGCAGGTAACACTATTACTGACGTAGAGAGTCATAGTTCAAGACCAGTTACAAAGGCTTGAGCTAGTGGGAGTTTGCTTTACACAGATCAGCTGTTGCATTGTTTCTAACCTGATAAACATTCAGAAGAAATGTCATTGGCTATGAATGGGCCATTTTTTTCTTATCAATGACTCAAAGACTGCCACCTCCTTTATTGCTCTGAGGAGTTACCAACCTTTCAAAGATTGTTCAGAAAGATGATTCCCCAGAACAATGCGGCTGGCCAGAAAACTGGGAGGAACCGATCAGAGCATTAGAGAGAGAAAAAAATGCTCTGCTCTTTGGTTTATTATTTCTGAAGAAACTGGAAATGGATCAAAGGCAGTTTTGACTGGGTGGGGCGGTTAGAGACAAGGTGGGGGGGGGTGGTCATGGGATGTAACCTTCAGGAATACAGTACTTCCAAATGGAATTGGCACTCCTGAGTGTCTGGGAGTCAGTTCCAAGTACTGCTCATTTGACCTGATGTTAGTCCGAACTGACTGCTCATAGCAGCTGCAAACTCCTGTTCCCATTTATTTTTTTACAATCCGCTTCACCCTTCCACAGTCCTACACCCACCTCAGACACCCCCCGTTTCTAGGTCAAAGTGACCAAGTTCATCCCCGCAGGTTCATCCCTGACCTTGCCATTCCTCTTAAAGGCACCGATCCTCATATTAAACAGCCTTGGCAAAAATATTATGCAATGTGTTTACAAGACAAGGAAACATTAAGCCGAGCTGGAAAAGGTGTCGTCAGCTCAGATAGAAAACAATAGTCTCCCTTTAAGAAAGGGGGTCAGTTTTGCTGGAAGGCCAGGCATATTTGTATTCAGAAGCAATAGCCTGTATCAGGAGTTTGTCGTGTTGGGAATTCACGCATTCCGGTTAGTTACCAGGGGACTTGCACAGAGCTGGAATTTCTTCCTGAAGCCACATGCTTTTAATCAGACAATAAAGAAGCAGTTTCTGGAAAAAAAAAGCTGCCTGCACGCCTCGCCCTGAGCTCAAAACTAACCGCCCTGTTCCCTTGTTGCGTGCTCCCAGGTCCTGCAGCTTTAAACAAGAGCATCCTTCCTCGGTCAGAACAGAAAGCCAACAAGAGCAACCGAAACAAATCACTGGGACCTTGTTCCTGTGGGACTGGGAAGTGGGTTATTACTGACCCTGTACCTCTTTCGTGTTTTGTGTCTTCTGTATTTTTCATATGCACGTTATGCTGCCCTGTGTATGACTACTCTCATGTAGTTTGTGCTGTCCATGTAGCACCTTGGCACCGGAGGAATGATGTCTTGTTTTTTTTTTACTGTATCAATTGTATATGGTGGAAATGACAAATAAAAGCTACTTTTGACTTAACTCTGTGTTTCACAGTCTCCCTTTCAAAGAGAGAGAAAGGCGCCTGACTCACCATGGCCGATCTCCCACTGACTCAAAAACACTCAGCACTTCAACAACAGCATTTTGGAATACAACACTTGCCAGTCATGTTTGCAATTTTCACTTTGCATGCAAGGGCAGACACCTCCCAGGGTGGATCGCCGCTGTCTCAGCTTGCTCTTGCTGGGATGCCCTCAGTCCCTCAGGCCTGACTTGCTATTGAGTGCAGGCAGAAAGGCAGGTATCCTGCCAGGTGTGCCAGTGATGATCAGCTAAGGGAGCAGGCAACTGTTCTATGGCACCATGTACCATATCACCATGTGCCAGCAGCTTATGAGGCAAACTCACTGCATGTACTTCAACTGAATGCCCAGGTCTGAAAGTTGAAGAGGAACACCAGTTACTGGAGTAAATGCAGCCTATGGTCATCCATCACCACAGGCCCCTCTCCCTTGCCCTGCACTCATCCCTGGAACATCTGGATAACAAGGACACCTACTTCAGATTCCCATTTGTTTACTTTAGCTGCGTCTTCAACACTATAATTCCAGTAAAGCCCACGTCCAAACTCTGAGGTGTAAGACTCTGCTCCCTCTCTGCAACTGGATCACCAACTTCCTGACCCAGAGACCACCATCGGTAAGTATAGGCGACTACACCTCCTCCATAATAATCCTCCACACCATTGCCCCACAAGGCTTCGTACTCAGCCCTTTACTATACTCCTTATACACTCACGACTGTGTGGCCAAATTCTGCTCTATCTCCATTTACAAATTTGCTGATGACACCACCATAGTGGTCAGTTCTCAAATAACAATGAGCCAGATTACAGGAAAGAGATAGAAAGGTTAGTGGCATGGTGTCAAGATAACATTCTTTCCCTCAATGTCAACAAAACAAAGGAACTGGTTATTAACTTAAGGAAGTGGAGTGGATGATCTGCCCTGTCTGTATTAATGGCACTGAGGTGGAGGTGGTCGAGAGCTTCACGTTCCTGGGTGTACATATCACCAATGATCAATCCTGGTCCATCCACATTGATGTTACACGCAAGAAAGCACACCAATGCCTCTATATCCTGAGAAAGCTATGGACATTAGGCATGTCTATAAGGACTCTTCCCAATTTTTAGAGATGCACCATAAAAGGCATCCTAGCCAGATGTGTCACAGTGTGTGTATGGCAACTCCTCTGGCCAAGACTGCAAGAGATTACAGAGAGTCGTGAATGCAGCCCAGTCCATCACAAAAACCAGCCTTCCTTCCATTGACTCCACCTACACTTCCTGTTGCCTTGGGAAAGCAGCTGCTATGTCTGCTCGTGCGTTTGCATAGCTCTTAATGGCTGACCCCAAGGGGTCCCCTCCAACCTGGTGCAGACTCCAGCTGTGATCCGAGTGCCATGATTTGGGGCATTTCTTCCTTGGTCAGCTGTGTGGACATGGCACGGATGTGCTCCCCGGAATGTACTCCGAACTCTAATCTGTATAAAGTCCCCACCCTTATGTAAGTGTCTGAGCTGGCGGAGAGTGTGAGAGACAACCTTGTCAGTGCTTCCTCTCAGATTCTGTGGCTCCTTCCTCCAAGGTAGAGGAGGAGATGTCCAGTCGGCCTGTGTGGGTTCTGCCGGTGGCCTAGAGGAGACAAGAAAGGGAATTTCTTGAAATGTTTTGAAAACAATTCAAATGACATAAGCAGAAGTGCTGGAAGACTTAGAAAATATAAAGCGATAAATCCCTGGGACCTGATCTAGTGTATCCAGGCCATTGTGGGAAGTTAGGTAGGAAATTGCAGGTGCCTTAGTCGAAATGTTTGTATTACCTATAAGAATGGATGGGGTGCTGGAGGACTGGAGGGGGGGCCTAATGTTGTGCCTTTGTTTAAGAAGGGATGTAACCAGAAACCTGGAAACAACAGACCTGCAAGTGTGACTTTGGTGATGGGTGAGTTGTTGGAGGGAATTCTGAAAGATAAGGTTTATGCACATTTGGAAAAGCAAGGAAATATTACAGATAATCAGCATGGTTTTGTGCCAGGGAAATCACGTTTCACAAATTTGACTGACTTTGTGAAGAAGTAGCCAAGAAGATTGATGAGGGCAGAGCGGTACACATTGTCTACTTGGGCTTTAGTAAAGCCTTTGACAAGGTCCCGCATGGTAGACTAATTAGTAAAGTTAGATCACATGGGATTCAGGGTGAGCTTGCCAATTGGATACAAAGTTGGCTTAACAGCAGGGGACAGAGTATAATGGTGGTGGGTTGTTCTTCGGACTGGAGGTCAGTTACCAGTGGTATGCCACAAGGATCGGTGCTGTGTCCACTTTAGTTTGTCATTTATATAAATGATTTGGATGAGAATATAAGAGGCATGGTTAGTAAGTTTGGGGATGCCGTGGTGGTGTAGTGAACAATTAAGAAAGTTATCTAAGATTACAAAGAGATCTTGATCAGTTTGGTCAATGGCCTGAGGAGTAGCAGATGGAGTTTAGATTAGATTAGATTAGATTACATTACAGTGTGGAAACAGGTCTTTGACCCAACAAGTCCACCCCGACCCGCCGAAGTGAAACCCACCCATACCCCTACATTTACCCCTTACCTAACACTATGGGCAATTTAGTATGGCCAATTCACCTGACCCTGCACATCTTTGGACTGTGGGAGGAAACCGGAGCGCCCGGAGGAAACCCACGCAGACACGGGGAGAACGTGCAAACTCCACACAGTCAGTCGCCTGGATAAATGCCAGGTATAGCATATGCCAGGCCCATATCCCTCCAAACCCTTCCTATTCATATACCCATCCAAATGCCTCTTAAATGTTGCAATTGTAATGTAAGGGGATGTGGTGGAGGCTGGTACAATTGCAACATTTAAGAGGCATTTGGATGGGTATATGAATAGGAAGGGTTTGGAGGGATATGGGTCGGGTGCTGGTGGGTGGGACTACATTGGGTTGGGATATCTGGTCAGCATGGACGGGTTAGACTGAAGGGTCTGTTTCCATGCTGTACATCTCTATGACTCTATGACTCTATGAGATCTCAGCTATCTGTAAGAATAATAGGGTGGTTATGGTAGGGAATTTTAACTTTCCAAACATAGACTGGGACTGCCATAGTGTGAAGGGTTTAGATGGAGAGGAATTTGTTAAGTGCTTACAAGACAATTTTCTGATTCAGTATGTGGATGTACCTACTAGAGAAGGTGCAAAACTTGACCTACTCTTAGGAAGTAAGGCAGGGCAGGTGACTGAGGTGTCAGTGGGGGAGCACTTTGGGGCCAGCGACCATAATTCTATTAGATTTAAAATAGTGACGGAAAAGGATAGACTAGATCTAAAAGTTGAAGTTCTAAATTGGA
>NW_025215271.1:76713-80559 GCF_004010195.1 Chiloscyllium plagiosum
GGTTACCTCAGATTACAACAGGATCTGGACCAGATGGGCCAATGGGCTGAGAAGTGGCAGATGGAGTTTAATTCAGATAAATGCGATGTGCTGCATTTTGGGAAAGCAAATCTTAGCAGGACTTATACACTTAATGGTAAGGTCCTAGGGAGTGTTGCTGAACAAAGAGACCTTGGAGTGCAGGTTCATAGCTCCTTGAAAGTGGAGTCACAGGTAGATATGATAGTGAAGAAGGCATTTGGTATGCTTTCTTTTATTGGTCAGAGTATTGAGTACAGGAGTTGGGAGATCATGTTGTGGCTGTACAAGACATTGGTTAGGCCACTGTTGGAATATTTTGTGCAATTCTGGTCTCCTTCCCAATGGAATGATGTTGTGAAACTTGAAAGGGTTCAGAAAAGATTTACAAGGATGTTGCCAGGGTTGGAGGATCGGAGCTATAGAGAGAGGCTGAACAGGCTGGGGCTGTTTTCCCTGGACCTTATAGAGATTTACAAAATTATGAGGGGCATGGATAGGATAAAGAGGCAAAGTCTTTTCCCTGGGGTCGGGGAGTCCAGAACTAGAGGGCATAGGTTTGGGGTGAAAGGGGAAAGATATAAAAGAGACCTAAGGGGCAACATTTTCACGCAGAAGGTGCTACATGTATGGAATAAGCTGCCAGAGGATGTGGTGGAGGCTGGTACAATTGCAGCATTTAAGAGGCATTTGGATGGGTATATGAATAGGAAGGGTTTGGAGGGATATGGGCCGGGTGCTGGCATGAGGGACTAGATTGGGTTGGGATATCTGGTTGGTATGGATGAGTTGGACCGAAGGGTCAGTTTCCATACTGTACATCGCTATGACTCTTAGCAATGTGATTTGAAATTTCCATTTTTGGGAGATGACAGGTACTGGAAACTTATTGTTTTTATTGATGTTCCTTGTACAAATTTTAGTGATGGTTTCTAAAGTACAAAAGAATTTATGATTTTTCTTGTGGGAAACAGAGATAAATGTTGCTCTGTAGGCTGGGAAGCTAAAAAGACCAGGACAGTAGTAAAAAGTACCTTAGTAGCAGAAACTCTTGTTCCTGGTGATGTGGTAGATGTGACATTTTTCTTTGCAAAAATATTGGAAATAATTCAAAAAAAGGGATTTTGCAGCAATACCTATTGATTGCTACATCAATAATAACTCACTATGGGATAATGTACATAATGAAATGTGTGAATGAGAAAAGGCTGAGGATCAATATTACGGTTTTCAAACAGCTATGAGAGAACAGAGAAATTTCCAACTTGAAATGGGTGGTAGCAGCAGTCCACTATCTGATTGTTAGTGAAGAAAGGAGCAAACTCTAAGGAACTGTTGGACATACTGACAAATGGATGCTTGGAACTTCAAAGTGTAATGAAAAATAACTGAAATATATGTTTTTCTATGTTTATACCTTGATTTATTTAAACGGGAATCAATTTATATAAATGATGTGAACATAGGAGGTATAGTTAGTAAGTTTGCAGATGACACTAAAATTGGAGGTGTAGTGGACAGTGAAGAAGGTTACCTCAGATTACAACAGGATCTTGATTGGATAGGTCAATGGGTTGAGGAGTGGCAAATGGAGTTTAATTTAGAGAAATGTAAGGTGCTGCATTTTGGGAAAACAAATCAGAGCAGGACTTATACACTTAATGGTAAGGTCCTAGGGAGTGTTGCTGAACAAAGAGACCTTGGAGTGGAGGTTCATAGCTCCTTGAAAGTGGAGTCGCAGGTAGATAAGATAGTGAAGAAGGTGTTTGGGAGGCTTTCCTTTATTGGTCAGGGTATTGAGTACAGGAGTTGGGAGGTCATGTTGTAACTGTACAGAACATTGGTTAGGCCACTGTTGGAATATTGTGTGCAATTCTGGTCTCCTTCCTATCGGAAAGATGTTGTGAAACTTGAAAGGGTTCAGAAAAGATTTACAAGGATGTTGTAGACTAACACGTTGGTTTGGCCCTGACTTAATTTCTTACCATCCCCACTACATCTCCTTACAAGTTTGTTTCTCAATTTCCCTCTGACTATTGGGGGGGGTCTATAATATAATCCCAATAAGATTATCATCCCTTTCTTATTTCTCAGTTCCACCAAAATAAATTCCCTGGATGTATTTCCGGGAATATCCTCCCTCAGCACAGCTGTAATGCTATCCCTTATCAAAAATGCCACTCCCCCTCCTCTCTTGCCTCCCTTTCTATCCTTCCTGTAGCATTTGTATCCTGGAACATTAAGCTGCCAGTCCTGCCCATCCCTGAGCCATGTTTCTGTAATTGCTATGAGATCCCAGGCCAATGTTCCTAACCATGCCCTCAGTTCATCTGCCTTTCCTGTTAGGCCCCTTGCATTGAAATAAATGCAGTTTAATTTATTAGTCCTACATTGTCCCTGCCTGCCCTGACTGTTTGACTCACTTCTGTTCTCAACTGTACCAGTCTCAGATTGATCTCTTTCCTCACTACCTCCCTGTATCCCTCGTTGCATTAGAGCCAGTCTCAATACCAGAAACTTGGCTATTTGTGCTACGTTCCCCTTCGAATCCATCACCCCCTACATTTTCCAAAATAGCATACTTTTTTGAGGGTATAGCCACACTCCTGCACTAGCTGCCTACCTCTCTTACCTTTTCTGCATTAACCCATCTATGTGACTGTGTCTGAGACTTTCCCTCCTTCTTATAACTGCCATCCATCTATTGCTGTTTCAAATTCCTCATTGCTTCTGTCTCTCCAACTGATCCATTCAATCTGATAAGATTCACAACCAACAGCATTTATTGCAGATATAATCCACAGTCACCCGTTTTAAACTCCCACATCTGACAAGAAGCACATATCACTCTAATAAAGGCCATTTAGGCTCCTTCACAATCTACAGACCCAGAAAGTAACACCGTCTTATTCCTCTACAAAACACTGCCCCAGGTTAAATTAATAGTTTTGGCTTATATTTTAAGTTTAATCAAGAGACATATCTCAAAAAACATATAATCAAGAAAGAACCCACTCTACTCACTACTGCAGTCTTTCTGTAGGCCACACTTAAAACAATTCACTTATCTGATTCTGTGCTGTGAACTTCATCCAAATAGTTCCTTCAAGATCAGTTGTGAATTTCACTGTTTGTTAATTTTCCCAGACGCACTCCAATGTCCAGCGATACGTGAATTCAAAGAGCAAAGGCAGTAACTGTGCAGGTACATTGTGATGTCAGTTTCTTTCTCTCTCTGTCTCCTGCACTGACCTCATGCTGTGCTTCCTTTGTCTCTTCTTCTCCCTTTTAAAACTGCTGTTGTTTTGACTTTTTTTTTGCAGCCTTTCTCTTGGACAGACTTAAAACAACGATTAACTTATCTGATTCTGTGTTGTGAACTTCGCCCAAACAGGTTCCTCCAAGATCAGTTGTGAATTTCAGCATTTGTTAATTTTCCCAGATGCCCTCCGATGTCCAGCGATACACGAATTCAAACAGCAAAGGCAGTAACTGCAGGTTTTCTCTCTCTCTCTCTCTCTCTCTCTCCTGTCCTCACCATGTGCTTCCTTTGTCTGTTCTTCTCCCTTTTAAAACTGCTGTTGTTTTGACTTTTTTTCCAATGTAACAGCATACGAAACAGTAATTGCTGTTCCTGGAATTCGAGGAAATCACCTCCAACACCTAAAATACCTCAAAAAAGAAGCAGCTGTTACAGCCAGAAATTTTTCCTGTCCTCCATCTTGGAATACCCAGAATCCTTCAGTTAAACTTTTACAATGTTTTATTTGTTTGAGAATACCTTCCACTTTGAACCTTTTCATAGTGTACTCAGTTCTAATAATTCAA
>NW_025215272.1:0-1458 GCF_004010195.1 Chiloscyllium plagiosum
AGAGCGTACCAAAGGGAAATATGACAGGACTCTTTTCACACCACGAAAGTTCTGTAGAGGAAACAATCCACACACAGCCCATTGATGTTCCACGTCACTTCTTCGGTCTTGGATGTTTCTTTCAATTGGAGTATCGTGTTCAATCAAACTGCAATCTCTCGCAAATTGTGATTTGTGCATCGGCATCTTCAGTAACATTATGAAAATATAAAATAATGGACAAAGTCAACACCTCTGCCACATTAGGGAGGAGAAAAAACAGCCTTACCATTTTATAAAAGTGACTCTTTTTCAGAATTGTTGAGTAATTTATTGCGTTTAATCTGTGTAAGTTGTGAAATAAATGATATCATAATGTACTAAATGAGTCTTTTTTGCATCGTGGTAATAAAATGTCCATTTGATGTCAGCTAACTACAACTCAAAAGAAACATCACAAACAATTCAGACAAAATAAAATTGATATTAATTATCTTTAGTAATTTAGGGTTCAAGTCACTAAATAGTTCCTGCTGAACAGGTAGAGAGATAAATAAATGGTGTTTTGAAGACAATTACGTTTCTTCAGTGGTGTTCTCTTCTATTCTGTGAGAAAACAAATGTCGATTTCTTCCTCTGAGGCGCTTGAATTGATAACTGAAAACATTACATGCAGCTTTGAAAGTTTTACAATGTGATCCTCGGTCATCTTGTCTTTATCTGCCAGGAACATATAGACAGAGAATTGGTGACAATGAAAATGACCTGGAGGCTGAGTATGACCAACAAACGCACAGAAACCAGCCATCCTAATACCTTAAACGACTTTCTGCATGAAAATCAGAAATCAGGTCAGTGTTTATTTAATGAACACTTGCCTAAAATATAAAATTTAAGTGTTGATGAGGAGCCACGGCAACCCCAATTCTCAATAGGAAAACCGCATTACTTCAATACTTCACTGTCCAGGCAGAGAGCGACCCAGACGTTGTTTTAAAAATTTTGTGTAGAATCTATCTGCAACATGGATTTGACACTGTGTTGAATATTAACATGCTTCCTGAAATTTGTAGAAAGATTTGGAACAGTGACAAATGATCAATTCTCTTCTCTCCTTAGTCACTGGATAATAATGGATGTACAACTGAACTAAACAAAGTTCGTAAAGAGATACAGAGAAACAGCACATTTAGCCCAACTTTAGGATACAATGCCATTTAGAGTGCGAAATACTGCACCACTAAAAATCTCTCACGTGATGTGAAACGAAGGACAACGAATAGAGGTTCGGACTGATATATATAAACATTGATTAAAAGTAGGCAATTGAAGTCTGCAAATGTCTTCCTTGAAACAATTCAGCCAATCCCATTACACACAAGTTTCAGAAGAAATCATTAAAGGAAATTAGATTCTCTGTCTGCTCGAGAACTTGTTAGCCAAATTGTCGGAGAGTAGTTAAGAGTGAATCACCCTGCT
>NW_025215272.1:1803-16591 GCF_004010195.1 Chiloscyllium plagiosum
AAACCAACTCAACCTCTCTGCATAGCTAGCACCCTCCATGCCAGGCAACATCCTCATAAACCTTCTCTGCACCCTCTCCAAAGCATCATTTTGGTAATGTGGCGACCAGAACTGTACACAGTATTCTAAACGCGGCCCAAACCAATGTCGTGTACAATTTTAACATGACCTGCCAGCTCTTATACTCAATTCGGCGTCTGATGAAGACAAGCATATCATATGCTTTCTTGGCCACTCTATCCACCTGTACAACAACCTTCAATCTGAACTCCCAGATCTATCTGCTCATCAAACTTTCCCAAGGCTCTTCCGTTCATTGTAAAATTCGCTCCAGAATTAGACTTCCCAAAATGCATCACCTCACATTTGCCTGGATTGAACACTATCTGTCACTTCTCCGCCCTCCTCCCACACGCCACCCCCCCTCAAACCGCAGCACCCGACTTTCCGCTTTCGTCTCATTGAGTTCCAATTCCCTCATCAGAAGTACGTTGAAGAAAGGTGACTGTACATAAAACGTTAATATCTCTCCACACATGCTGTAAAATCTGTGGAATTTCTGTCGCATTCTGGAGCGCAGAGAATGATCCGACTGTGTTGCAGTGAGATAATCCATCCTTGTGTTGATCTTCCACTCATGCAAAATGAGTTCCATGTCTTTCCTGTTCAGGTCATGAAAGCGGGTCTGAGCCACGCAGATCAGAAGCACATCAGTTGCGTTCACAAAGACAGTCAGTGAGGATAGACCGAGGCAAGAAAATTCCTCCAGGCAGCTCGTTACTAAGAAATGTCACGTTACTCTCATCTGCAATAAGATCATGTAGGGAATTTATTCGGAATAAAGGGCGCGAACAATACTCTGGCAATTGCAAACAGACGTTAACTGTGTAAATACTCCTCTTTCCCCATGTGGTGCGGAGCAAGAGTTTAGACCTGTGAAGTCTGAATTGCATTTATCTCTTTTTCGCACTCTCGGGGATCATGTAGTTACCAGGATTTGTTTCCTTCTAGTTTCTGTTTTGTCATTCGTTGTGTTTGCTGACAGTTAAAGATAAGATTCACACAAACACCAGTTTACAGTCCAACAAGATTAATTGGAAGCACTAGCTTTCAGAGTTCTGCTCCTTCATCAGGTGATTGTGGAGAATAAGATTCTAAGACAGAGTTTACAGCAGAAGTTAAGGTGCGATGTAACTGAAATTATACATTGAAGAATACCTGGATTGTTTGTTAAGTCTCTCATATTTTAGAATGACCATGCTGGCATCCATGATTTGGAAATGTTGGTGTTGGACAGGGGTGCACAAAGTTGCAAATCAGTCAACACCAGGTTATAGTCCAACAGGTTTAATTGAAAGCACTAGCTTTCAGAACGCTGCTCCTTCACAACCACCTGAAGAAGGAGCAGCGCTACGAACGCCAGTGCTTCCAATTAAACCTGTTGGATTATAACCTGGTGCTGTCTGATTTGTAACCATGATGTTTTCCGTTCTTTCATATGTAAATCGCAAAATTTTTTTGGAAATAACGTTCTCAGGCGCACTTTAACAATTGGAGTCATGTCATCACACACAATATATTGAAGGTGTTAACTCACTGTGATGCTGTCTGTGCCATAATGCTCAGATTGATTCTAATCTATAAAAAAAAGCGGATTTATAGAAACGTAAATGGATTCGTGCCGTTTTTGGCAAACTAAAATGTAATTCGACAAGTACAAATTCACCCCACAAACTTTTATGTGTAAGTGTGCATGTGGGTGTGTGTGGGGTGGGGTGGAGTGGTGTGGTTATGAGTGTCTGTTAGAGAGTTTGTGTATGCATGTGAGTTTGAATGCAAAAAGCGTTTCAGTATGTCAAACATTGTATGTGAGAGTAGTTGTATGAGTATATGAGAGAGGGTCTGTGCGTGTGTGTGTGCGTGACTGTGTCTGTCTGTGTCTCTGTGTGTGGCTGTGTGTGAGTGTATGAGAGAGGGTCCGTGTGTGTGAGTGCGTGCACATGTGCCTCCATGTGTGATTTTTTTGGCTGTATGCATGTCTGTGTGTGCGTGAGTGAGCGTGCGTGTTTCTGTGTCAGTCTGTCTGCCTGTGTGTGTCAGTGTGTATGTGTGCATACGTGTGTCTGTGTGTGCTTGTGTGTGTTTTTGCATGTGCCTGTGTGTCTGTATCTGTGTGTGCGCATATGTGTGTGTGGGACTGTGTGCATGTCTCTGTGTGTGAGAGTGTGTGTGTCTGTGTGTCTCTCTCTGGGTATGTGTCAGCGTGTGAGTGAATGTGTGTCTGTATGTGTGTCTGTGTGTGTGCATGTCTCTGTGTGTGTGTGCGTTGGTCTGTGTGTCTGTGTGTGTCCTTGAGCCTGTGTGTGCGCGTGTGTCTGTGAATGTCTGTGTGTATGCCTGTGTCTGTGCGTCTATGTGTGTGCATGTGCCTGTCTGTGTATGTGTGTGTGTGCACGTGGGTATCTGTGTGTGGGGTGCGTATATGTGAGGGTTTGTGCTTTGCATGTGTCTGTGTGTGCGTGTGTCTGTGTCCGTGTGCGTGTATCTGTGTGTGACTTTGTGTGCGCATGTATCTGTGTGTATGTGTGCATGGGTGTGTCTGTATGTATGTGCATGTGCCTGTATGTGCATGTGTTTTAATGCGTGTATGTCTGTGTGTGTGGGTGTGCCTATGTGTGCGTGTCCGCCTGTGTGTCTCTGTGTGTATATCGGTGTGTCGGTGTATCCCAGTCGACGTGGTGTCCTTCATCACACCTATGTGAGGATGTTCGTGAGACTGGGACAATACATCCATCCTAGGAGAAACCAAACAAAGACACGCACAAGAATTCCGAGAAGCATGGCATTCCAACCTGAACTCTATCAACAAACACATCGAGTTAGGCCCCATCTACCTCCCCCTGAAAAAAGGAACAGGAAGTTACTCCGACACGGGAAATAACATCACCACAGGAAATGACATCACGAACCCAAAGAAACCCAAACATATAAATAGAAAGCAGGAATTTTCATTATTGCTTCACCTGAGGTCCACTGAACATATTACCCAGTAAGGTAAAGAAACGTGTGGAAATGAACCTTTCAGCTCAGCGAGCAAACCTACATCCAAACACAGACACACACACAGACACACATACTCTCTCATACACATACACTTCCACACACACCGTCTCACAGACTTAAACCTTTTTCACTCACACTCACACACATGAACGCACTCTCTCACAGACAGTCATAACCACACCACTCTATCCCACCCCACCCCATACAGACCCACATGCACACATACACATATCAGGTTGTGGTGTTGAATTTGTGCTTGCTGAATTACATATTACTTTATTCAAAAACTGCATGAATGCATGTAAGAAACTGCAAGTCAGTTTTTTTTAGCTTAGAATCAGTCTGATCATTGTGGCAAAGACAGCCTCACAGGGAGTTTAAACATTCAATACCTTATCCGGTCTGACATGACACCAACTGTTAAAGTGTACTTGACAATGTAACGTTTTAAAAAGGTTTTGCGATTTACATCTGAAAGAAATGAAACCAACATGGTCATTCTAAAAGGTGACAGACTTAACAAATAATCCATGTCTTTTTCAATATATAATTTCAGATACATCACACTGTAAACTTTTGCTATAAATTCTGTGTCTTATAATCTTACTCTCCTCAATTACCTGATGAACGGGCAGCACTCCGAACGATACTCCTTCAAGATAAACCTGTTCGACTATTATGTGGTGTTATGTGATTTTTAACTTTGTCCACCCCAGTCCAACACCAAATTGACGAGCATGTGCAGTATGTTCCAGAAACGAATTTGCTCACGCTGTGGTCAAGCAGTTTTGCTGAAAAGACTTTCAATGCTGACTGGGTAAATGCCGGGAATGGTTCTGAGAAAGTTTTAAGTGGGAGAGTGTAAGACTGAATATGTCAAAGTCCTGGATTTCGAAAGTCCATTCAATCGATTTCACAGACCTTGTGGTTCCGCAATGGAATAATCGGTGTTAATTAGTCTCTGATCAGGGTCACACTTGCGATTCTCCACCATATTCTAATCGAAACGCTGCATCTCTCCAGAATATGCGTCACATCTTCTTTTTAACATGAGAAATAGTTTAATGACCAGAAAAGCAAGAAGGAGATTCAGAACGCACAGCAAAACCAAGAATAAAAACATCTTACTGTTTGTGATTGTGGACAATTTTAACCTGACATCGCCAACATGAAGGTGAATTCTGTATGGTACCGGGTGTATGGCTCAGAATGTCAGTTAATGTGTCTACATTACTTTGTGCCAGAACTGGGCTTCTTGATGCAGCTCCTCAGCTGCTGACCAGAGCCAGCGATGTATGCTGTGACAGCAGGCCGAGGTTGTGCTGAATGTCTCCAAAGTAATCAATCAAAATTCACTAATTTAATTACTCAATCCAGAAATCTGTACCTTTAACCTAAATTTGCAGCAATGAGTCAACCTGTTGCTGTGTTAAAACTCTAAGGCTAGCATTTGTTTGCCCAATCATCTCACACAGGTTATTTGGCACTTTCCAATGTGTATGCCCACTCTCGGGCCAGAAAGAGAGGCAGCATTCCAACAGCCTTGCTCTTGCTTTCCCCTCTGAAGACACAACTCTCTCCCCGGAATGGCCTCCCACCCATTTCCCACACACGTTCGAAACCTCTCTCTTTCTGTCTCTCGCTCTCTCTCCTGTTGCGACATCCATCCCAATTCCTCACGCTCTTTCATTCTTTCTTCCTCCTTCTTTCTCCTTCACACTCTCTCGTTAGTGCACTCTCTCCCGATAGTTCTTCTTGTCTCCAAATGTCCTCACTCTCTCTATACATCTATTCCTCTGGTCATCTGTATATTTCTTCCTCCCTGCCTCCCTCACAGTCATTGCTCACTCGCTTCCTTTCTCTCCATCGCTCCATCGCGGTCTCTCCGTTTTGTCTCGCCCTCTTTTTTCCTTGTGTCTCTTGAGCCACCATTCTCCATCAGCAAAGAACAATGCAGCACAACAACAGGCCCCACCGAACCCCCCACAAAGCCTGTGCCGACACATTCCTCATTTCCATACTAAAGTCGCCATCACTTACATTATCCGTATTCCCCCTTTCCCTTCCTTATCATGTATTCATACATTTGTTTCTTGAATGTTGTTATTAAATCTGCTTCCACCACCTCATCTGGCAGCATGTTCCAGTCACTCAACACCTTTTGTGTCAAACGTGCCTCGTACCTCTCTTTTAAAACTACCACCACTACCTTACCTAACCCTCCAGCTCCCTATTCCTCCTCCTACGACCTGAATCTGTGTCCCCTACGCCTCTACCCTGAGAACAAGCATCATAACGTTCACACGATCTATGCTATTCACAGTTTCGTAAACCTCTATCACGTCGTCTCTCAACCTCCTGCATTCCATTGAAACAACCCAGTACATAAAAAACGTCCTTCATAGCTAAAATTACCTATGCTTGGTACAAACCCCCGTAAAACGTTTCTGTACCATCGCCAAAGTATTCCAATAGTATTGTCAAAAGAACTGTACGCAATATTTCAAGTGTGGCCTAACCAAAGTTTTAAGAAGTTGCAGCATACCTTGACTCTGCGAGTATTCTTTGCCCCTTTCAATGAATGCAAGCACACCAGATGTCTTTATTTCCATGTAGCCTATTGAACAATAACCAGATCAGACAGTCATGGATTCAAAGAGATGTACAGCACGGAAATAGACTTTTTTGTCCAATCCGTACATGCTGACCAGATATCCCAGCCCAATCTTGTCCCGCCTGGGAGCACCCGGCCCATATTCCTCCAAACCCTTCCTATTCATGTACCCATCCAGATGCCTTTTAAATGATGGAATTGTACTCGCCTCCACCAACTCCTCTGGCAGCTCAGGTGTTGGGTGATTTTTAAATGTGTCCACATTGAAGACATTGTACTTGTGAGATCAATGCTGCCTTCCACTTGCGGTTTGCATGATTCTCAATGCAAGGTTTCTGTAACTTCCACAGTTTGTGAGCATCTTCCTGACTTTCACAGATACTGGCGATTTTTATTTTATGGAAGAAGAGGAATTTCTTCTTCAGAACTTTCAAATAGAAGTAATCACAAATTTGAAAACAAATTTCACTTTTGTTGCTGAGGAGGTTACATCTGATGTGGTGAGAGCAGGTTCCATTACAGAAAAGAATGCTTCATTGCTTCCGGGTCTGTCCAGTAATTGGATGAATGATGGTGGGCAATGGATTTGAAGTAGTGCATTTTTCTCTGACCGAGCATCGTGCTGATGGAGGGTAACACCTTGTCTTCTTCCAAAGGGATTGTTATGGTCAAAACCATACCAAAACATCTCTAAGTAGTTTAAGATGGCAGTCTAAACAGGATGGTTTCCTTATATTACGGCTAACGGAAGGTGCCATGTTCCAGATGCGACTCTATTAGTCAAATAACTCAAAATTAAGCAAAACACATTTTATCCAAACACTCGAGTAAAAAGACAACGACTGAATGAAGAGTTGAGAATAACTTTAATTCAATGGAAAATTTAACAGAGTATTGGATACAGTAAATATTACTGATGAACTGTTCCGATATAGTAATATCCCATAAACACACCCCTTGGCAAAAACGCACATTTGGAAGTCAGAGTTTCTCACATGCAATGTCTCCATCAGGGAGAGATACACCAGCTTCTGCGAGTAAACGGGAAAGAGGGAAAGATCTCTTCCACTTCTTCAAACCTCTTGCAGCTTCTGCTGAATTCAAGAGCTAAAGAAAATCTAGAAATCCTAATCTGTGAGACCCGGCCACACCCATGCAGGCTGCTTTTATTTTTCGAGCTATTTACTATAAACAAAGTTCTGACAAACGATTTACAATACCACGGAGAGCTCTTCGTCTCCGGTTCAATCTATTTCTAAATAGAAACCACGATAAAACACGGATTTTATAGCCACGTTATTATCACAAAATGGATTCTTGCCATCGGATCCTCTCACTCACAACCTTACCTCTCCATACACCACACCACCACCTAGCAAATGTTAACATCCCTTATGTTGAGGGGGACGATCATCTATACATCCTCAATGATCTCTCTCAAACATCTCCTCCGATACCCAGAGGAAGCTATCCATTTGAACGTATGAGTAAGATCATAAGCCTGCTCCGTCATGGATGATCTGATTTTACCCTCAACTCTGCGCTCAGCAGCTGAATGTAAAAACTAGACTCGCAATATGAAGAGAGGGGCTACAAGAGCAGGCCAGAAATTGAAATTTCTACAGCCAGTAATTCACTGTCCATCAAAGTCAGAAGTATGATAGAATATTCCTCACTTGCCTGGATGAATGCAGCTCCAATAGCACACAAGAAGCTTGAAAGAATTCAGGAAAAAACAATCAAATGTTTGGGAAACGCATTCACAAGCATCCATTCCCAACACAACCGAAGCTCAGTCGCAGCAAGAAATTCACCAATGGTCCTCACATAGTACCTTCGATAAACACGACCACTTCGATCTCAGAGGATAACAATGGTGAATACACGTGAATGTGTCTACCTATAAGTTCCCATCCAAGTAACTCACAATTCCAACTTGGAAATCTATCAGTGATCCTTCACTCCCGGGAGGAAGTGTCTTGGAACTGCGTCACTAATGGCACTGTCCCGACACCATACGGACTACAACTGTTCAAGAAGGCAGCTCAGCACAGACCTCCTGAAGGGATAGGAAAAGACAGGCAATGAATATTGGTTCCAGCCCGTGACAGTCGCGTCTGTGAATGAATAATATCAACTCTTGCAGATTTGTCTCTGTTGATCTATGTTGAGGCCTATCAGGTATTTATTTGTGGGGATAGAGCGGATGATTCGTCAACGACATGCTTTCACATCTTCAGCCACGGTATAATGGAGCAACATGACGTACTGGCCGTGATATCTGCAACTTGGATCATTTTGCCACTTGAAAAAAAAACACGAAAAACATTGAAATGTCAGTCTTGAACCTTTCTCATTCCTTCACGCAGCTATGCAGTCAAATCTGCAGCATCGCTTTGTTGAGTGTGTTGTTTTGTTATTTGAAGAACGCCAATTGTACTTCACTCGATGAGTTCACGCATTCACGAGCTGACGTTGCTTCACCTAACGAAGGGGCAGCGCTGAGAAAGCTTGTGATTTCAAATAGACCTGTTGTACTAACATCTTTTTCTGACCTTGTCCAACACACTGAAACAACAGCATCTAGTTGCTTTCCTTTATCGGGCATTGGGGTTTGTTGATGCGAATGTCGTGGATATGTTCTCTAAAACTTTCGGCGAGTAGGCGCCCTGTCTCCCCAATGTCGAGGAGACTGCATCGGGAGAAATGGATACATAATTGCCGTGCAGGTGAAATTTTGATCGATGCCAAAGGCTTCTTTGGGCCCTTGGACGAGGTGAGGGGGAGGTGTGGGCGCAAGTTTTGCATTTCCTCCGGTAGCTGGGGAAGGTGGCAGGAGGGGTCGGTGGGTTGGCGCGTAGAACTGGCAAGGGAATCGCGCAGGGAACAGACTTTATGGAAAGTGGATAGGAGTGGGGCGGGAAATGCATCTCTGGAGTTGGGGTCCGTGTGTATGTGGCAGAAATGGTTGACGATGATGCGATGGATACAAAGGTTGGTGGGTAGGACGGGGAGGACAGAGGGTTGTTTCCTTGGTGCAATTGGATGGTTGGTGTTTGAGGGCGGAGCTGCAGGAAGTGGATGAGATGCGCTGGAGGGTGTCATCAACCACGTCGGAGGGAAATTGCGGTCATTAAAGAGGGAGTCCTAATCTATCACAGTTAATGATAAAGTTCCAAATTGCAGAACATTCCCATAATATACCCAAATGGCAAGAAGTTAAATTCAAACACAAGTCCTTAAAGGAGAGCTGTTGGAGAGAGAATCAGCATTGAAATTATTCTCACTGCAGCTAAAACCTAAGTTAAAGCAGAAACAGCCATGCACTTGAAGAACTTGCTACTCATCTTTCATTGGACAAGTGTTTGAAAACACCTAAAAACATCCTCCATGACGGTTGCTTCGGGAAGTAAGTGAGAGCCATTAGCAAGGACCATCAACAGGCAAATTGGACCCTCTTCCTTTTACAAGCCTCTTGAAAAAAAAAGCAAGAAAAATGTGAACTTGCTCAAAGAGCAGTATCAGCAGATAGTCGACAGGCACATAAAACTCTTGGGTGGATCTGAAGTGCGGCTGGATGATTAAACAAACACTTTGTAATTTTTTACAAAGTAATTGGTGAATTGCATGAGGCTTGCGTTTAAGTGTTTCTGAGCAAAGATTGTGTGTCACGATGAGACACACATTTAACCTCAATTTACCTGAATGTCACCACAGGATATGGGGTGTTGTAAGTTCTCCACTTCTTCATCGCTGTAAGTCCCTGTAGATAAAGAGATATGCTAAGACTCAGTATCGTTTCTTGCACTCATTCCTCCACCGGCCGTAATGAGTTGCATGGACAACAGGGTTCAAAGGAGTAAAAACAGGGCTTTCACACACACACACACACACACACACACACACACACACACACACACCCATCACACACACGCAGAGGGCTGGCGACATCTCTGACCTCGTAAAGGGACAGTGCAGTCACTGAGTCCTGCAATCAGTAGACTCAAAAAAACGTGGATCTTCCTCAGTTGAGGGTGTGAGGGAGACGGTATTCAGTGGGAAGTTTACACTAAAACAGGGATGGTGATGGACGAGGCCAATGTATCGGGTGTAAAATATGATTTTGCATTGAGGATTATTGGAGCTACCGCATTTCAAAGAGGCCCTTAGAATTTTGCTGCTGCCCCTCTCCTATTCATGCAGAAAGACCTCAATCTGATTCAGAAAGTAGGGATTGTCGATAGGTACTATTTAACACAGTAAGCTTTATTCACCTTAACCTGAAATCAATGGGTCAAGGGGCTGCGGATCCTTCCAGTCTGTCAGTGTCTGAGTGACAAACATCAAAATCAGAGTAACTCAGAGGGTTAGAGAGTCTATGTCATTTGAGGGTTGGGTGATGTTTGGCACGCCCTGTGCTATGGCACTCCTTACTTAGTGCAGCAATGGTCATAAAATCAACAATGCAAATTATTTGGTTTCACATCCGCCATTGGAAAACATCTTCCTGAGGGATACAACCACTCAATAGATTGTACGAGGTGAGGAGTGCACAGTCATCCCAGTTTGGTCTGCCAGATGTTGATTATGGACTGAGGTCTCGCCAGTGCTCCCGGTGTGACCGGACCAAGGTAGAGCAGGACTTCAGGATTACACACTGCTCCCAGTGTGACCTGCTCAATGTTGGTTGTGACCTCAGAATTACACAATGCTCCCAATGTGGTTTTCACAATATAGATTTGTACCTATAGATTACGCAGTGCTCCCAGTGTAGTCGGTCCAATGTGGATTTGTACCTGAGGATGACCCAGTGCTCCCATTGTTGTTGGTCCAATGTATATTGGCACCTGAGGATAACACAATTCTCCCAGTGTGGTCTGCTCAATATAGATCGGCATGTGAGTATTGCACAGTGCTCCCAGTGGTTTGCTCAGTGCACATTGGGACTTCAGTGTCACACAGTTGTCCCAGTGTGGTCTGTCCAAGATAGATTGGGAGCTGAGGAGTGCACACTGCTCCCAGTGTAGTCTGTTCAATGTAGACTGGACCTGTGAATGCACAATGTTCCCAGCATGATCTACCGAAGGTAGACTGGGACCTGCAGAGTGCATACTGCTCCCAGTGTAGTCTGCCCAAGGTAGACTGGGATCTCACGAGTGCACACTGCTCCCAGTATAGTCTGCCCAAAGTAGACTGGGACATGAGAAGTGCACACTGGTCCCAGGGTGGTCTGCTCAAGGTAGACTGGGACCTTAGGATTACACCTGTGCTCCCTGTGTGGTATGTCCAGTGTAGATTGGGACATGTGGAAAACCCATTGCTCCCAGTGTGGTCTATCCAAGGTAGATTGGGACCTGTGGATTACACCCGTGCTCCCAGTGTGGTCTGTCCACTGTAGATTGCGACCTGTGGATTATTCAGTGCTCCCAGTGTGGTCTGTCCAAAGTTGATTAGGACCTGTCGATTATCCAGTGCTCCCAGTACGATCTGTCCAATATAGATTGGGACCTGTGGAGTGCACACTGCTCCCAGTGTGGTCTGTGCAAGGTAGAATGGGACGACAGAACTGCACAGTCCTCCTCATTGGGCCGATCATAGGTAGCGAAAGCGCAGAAGGGCGGACATTGCTTGCAGTGTGCTTCACCCAAGTCATGTGAGACATGTGTATAAAAAGGATAAACAAAAATCGAATAATTGTTGATTAAATTATAATGTGTTAAAAATTTATTGTGGGAATGTTTGAAAGATTGTTATTATAGTGAAACATTGGAATAGATATTAGAAGCAGAGATCAAATGCTCTCCTGAAGTGGCACGAGTCGGGCAGATTTCAAAGAGGATAGGGCGGTGGATAGTGTGTGGTGGGATATTTACAGATGACGTCCCTGGATGCTGAATGCATGCCACAAATGGTGAACTGGTTCAAATCTGGGAATGGGCAGCAGTCGAAATTGTTGAAGCATGGGACATCAGGGAGGACGTTTGAGCTGAAGGAAACGGAGATAAGGAGAAACTTCTACAGCCAGACAGTACTGAATCAATGGAATTCCTTGCCACAGCAGGCTGTGGAGGCAATGTCACTGAGTATTGTTATGAAGTTGAAGGCTGTACCGTCCCTGTAAGAGAGTGAATGGCGTTTTGTACTGAGAGCTTGCAAGCACATGTCTTACGGTTGACTAGCAGTTCCAGCGTGTACCGAAAAATTGAAAATGTGTAACATGTGACTGTGAAACAAACACCTGAGTATGTTGCTGGTTTGACATTAATACGGATTTAACCGATCAGATTAAATTATGCCCCAGGATACTAAAACCCAATTGAGTTTGCATTTATTGTTTTGCCAACATCGAAACAGTGAGACGATCCAGTGTGGGCGAATAAAAAAGGAAGGCAGTTTGAAAGTCAGACAGAGCAACTGCTATTTGAAACACTCACTATCAAAGGTAGCTTTCCATGTGAAACATATTCAAAGCAAAAGACAGGAGACGACCGAGGGAGACATTTTTGCCAAAGGGAGAAGGACAGGGAAGACCCCAGTCTCTGTATGGTTTTGTCATTGAGTTGCTGTAATATTAATCAGTGTTTTATTGGAACATTATATTCTTATAGAAATGGAAGCAAATAATAAGCAGTTCGGGGGAATGATTAGAGTTGTGTGTAGTTCTTGTTTTCCTGTTCACTTTTAGAGTTAAAGAATAAATTGATAACATTTTCTTTAAATGGCGGAATTTGGGAGTTCAGTGTCACTCAAACATTACCAGATTACGAGGGGAGGTGTTTCGTTTAATTAACAGAATGTTTCATCACCATGTTGCAACACTTTGGGGGCTTGGGTCCGTGGCTAGGGCAGGTATTGATAAATCCAACCTGAGATTTGAACAGATTTGGGAAAGAAAAGACCTCAGCAGATTTAAACACCTGCCGATTAGTGTCCTCGAAATTTAAATAAAATGGAGGTGAAATGTTCGTTTAATTTCGGATCCTTGTGGTTGGTTAAATTAAAAGTTAGCGAAATGTATCCTAAGATTGCTGAAGGGATTCTGAGGTTTGAAGACGGTTCCTAAATTTGGTAACATCTTTTAGAAAGAATAATGAAGGCCATACTTTAAGAATTAGAAAACAGGTTAGAATTGAGGCTAACCAGGCACAAAAGGAAAACAGAATACGCAATGAAGTTAGTCAAGCACATAGATGTATCAGAGAAACATCAAGCACATAGATGTATCAGTTGCAACTTGAACTTTTCTCATGCTAATGCATTTGCAAATGCATTAGCATGAGAAAAGTTCAAGTTGCAACTGAGTCAAATGGATTTCAAAGATAAAGGAAGAGAGAGAAGAAAGAAAGAAGTGAAAGAGAGAGAGAGAGAGATAGATAGAAGGTTCCCAGCTGAGCAAAGAGAGAGAGAAGAATGAGAGAGATAAAAAAATAGGAGAGAGAATTAGAGCTTCAGAAGTTGTGAATTAGTCAGGAAAGACAACTTAAAGGGAGAGAGATGATCAGAGAATGGAGGGATGAATACGAATATCAAAAATATTGTCACAGTTTGATGAGAAATATGTCAAAGCCTTCTTTATGTCATTTGACAATGTGACTAGGCAAATGAAGTTGTCAGAGTGAGGACCTAAAAGTTGAATTTCGATTATCATTTGAAGCAAAAGGTATATGTAGATGTTTACTAACCACAAACAGGTTTTTCAGTTTAAAAGAATACTATAAAATGGCTGAGAATAGTGATTGATTCCTGTAAACCTGTACTGCTGATTTGCGGAATTAAGCTGAAATTCAAAGATAAGAGGACGATAGAGTTTTCATAAAATTAAGACAAACACCTTAAGTGGCTATTCGGACTAACCTTCAACTGATACATGGCATGACAATTTAAGTTAATAAGATTTATTTTCCAAGGAATGCCATTGGCTTGGCCTGTTGTCAATCATGCCACCATATTATCGTTGACTGGACATTTCTTGGAATTAAGAACCCTTTCCCAGGAAATAACATTGGATTAACCTGCTGTAAATCATGCCACCTTATTATATATGATTGGTCTTTCTTGTAATTAAGGCTGTACTATCTCTTTAAAAAGAACATATAAATCATGTGTAATTTTCAAATGTAATTGTACAATTTCACCACGAAACACAGAAGCTTTAACCTCTTTGTTGCTGGATAGAATTCCGTCAAGGTACCTGTATTCAATAAACTAATGACTTGCTTTTGGAACTGACCGTATTCGTTGATTCTTTTGACTGATTTCGAACCCAGAGGCCCTACTTCAATGGACATAGATCTTCAAGAGGACATGTGGATTACGCTGGTTCAGATTATGCTGGGTGGCAGAGCTAGTGAGTTATTTGCTGCGCTGTCAGATGAGTGTTAAAGAGATTGCACAGATGTCAAATAGGCTCTTTTGAGTGATTGTGAATTGCTTCCAGGAGCGAATATACAGTGGTTCAGAAACATTAAGACGGAACCAGGTCAGACTTGCGTTGAATTCGCAAGAACTAAACTTCATCATTTTCATAGATGGGTGTAGACCTTAAAAATACATCGGCCCGATGTGGATCTAAGAGAGATTATTCTACGGGAAATGTTAAAAAGCTCACTTCGAGAGGTGATAAGAATTCACGTGGAAGGACAGAAAGTTGAAGAAGTGAGCAGCGCAGTAGCAATGACATGTGAATATGAATTTTTGCGTGAGGCAAAATTGAGATTCCAGCGTGAATCACATCCTGTGAGGGATAGAAATTGGGAGAAGTGGAGCTCCTCCACTACAGAACGAAAATTAGAACATACTGGTAAGAGTTTACCACGGGAAGAAAAGATGCCCAAGAGAGTGAAAAGGAGGTGGAAGTCCTCAGGTATTTCAACTTTAATAAAATGGGACACGTAAAGTCACAGTGCTGGTCGTGAAAGAAATGCACTGTAAGCAAAGATGTGGTAAAAAGGGCTTCGCCAGTGGCAGTCGTGAAACTAGCAAAGGAAATACCAAGAAAAGTGGAGGAGCTGCAGGAGAGTGCACAGCAAAGGCAGGGGCAATATTTGAGTTAGTGCCTGATCTCTATAAATACATGATCATCTGGATAATGTTCACTCAGAAAGAGTAGAC
>NW_025215272.1:17091-18326 GCF_004010195.1 Chiloscyllium plagiosum
GCAACATCGTTTTTAAGCCTTGTGTTATTTAAAGCAAACACCCAGAAATATTGACGTCGGCTCATACTCTTTTAAAATATGAGTGACAGGGAATTTCCAAATTTCACTATTTAAAGCAAATAACATCAATTTATATTTAACTCTGAAATTGAGTACTAAACAACATCTATTCACAACTCTAACCACCCCACCCATCCCTTAACTGCTTATTATCTGCCACTAAATCTGTAACAATATACTGTTCCAATAAAACACTGATTAAAATTACACCAAATTAATTGGAAAACAATGCACCAAATTAATTGGAAAACAATGCAACAATGCAATCTTTGGTGTCGTCCTACTTTCGGCTGACATCTCCCTTGTTCGCATTCTTCCTTTTACTGTGGATATGCTTCTCACGAAAAGCTAACTTTGATAGGGTGTGTTTCAAAAGGCAGTTGCTTTGTCTGACTTTCAAACTACCTGCTTTTTAATATTCTCAACATCACTTTGGCTCGATGTGGCAAACAAGTAATTCAATCGTGATTGGATTTTAGTATCCTGGGGCATAACGTAAACTAGTTGGTTAATTTCGAATTGTTGTCAAAACAGCCGTTGGCACGTATGACATGCATTGCAACGTTTCAGCACATCCCTGTGCATTCCATGACAATAAAAATGTTTTTTTGCCTTAACCTTAGTCTTCCTCACACCTTGACTACTTGCTTCTCAGACTTCAAGTGCTCCAGTAGTACCTCCTGTCTGTATGCAGCCGGCAACACAATCTGGTGCATCTCCACCTCCACATATGATTCTATCTTTTCGACTATAACCTTAATGAATGCATTTTGATTCTTTTTCTGTGTATGCATCAGTCTATATGTCTGTCTGTCTGTCTGTCTGTCTGTCTGTCTGTCTGTCTGTCTGTCTGTCTGTCTATCTATCTATCTATCTATCTATCTATCTATCTATCAATCTATCTATCTATCTATCTATCTATTTATCTATCCATCTACCTATCTATCTACCTATCTACGGATCGATCTATTTACCTACCTTTCTGTCCATGTATGCATGAATGCGTGCATGTATCGATCGATCTATCTATACATCACACACTCACACACTCAAACACTCACACACACTCACACACACAGACACACACTCAAACACACACAGGCACACATTTACACACATACACTCAAACACACACTCACATACACACACTCACACTCACTCCACGCACACACTCA
>NW_025215272.1:18477-25953 GCF_004010195.1 Chiloscyllium plagiosum
AACACTCATACACATTCACACATATGTGCACACACACATGCACACACACTCTCATACACACACTTACACGCACTCACACACAAACATGCACACACGCTCTCACACACATACACTCACACACGCACACCCACTCACACACACACATGAACAAACACTCTCTCACATACAAGACCCCTACCTTTCATTGTCACGTCTTTCTGATGTAAGTCCATTAACCTGTCAGGCTTAACCACCACTGCCTGTTTTCCTACACCATTACATCAAACAGTGTGTTTACTGACTGAATCTCAACTCCTTCTTTTTTCTCTTTAGATTTTGCTTTTTGCTGTGATGAAAGATAGTGGGATCTTGTTATCACACTGTCTGGGAAATTTCTAGGGCATTTCTCTTTTAACTCCTCAGTTTTCTGGTTCTCGTTTAGCTTCTTCGCAACAAGGGCTGCCACTCCCACCATTTATCTTAGTACATCAGTCACAAGAATAGGCTGTATTTTTGGAACTGACACTCTGTCACTTATTCCCACTGTTAATTCGCCAGTCTTCAGTTGGCACTCCAACCTGATGTTATATAGGGGAACGGTGCATTACTGTCCATCTATCCCACAAACTACCATTCCCTCAGGTAACAGGTCAGAAAGTCTGCAAATGCGCTCGTCTTTTTCTAAAACGGACTGATTAGATCCCGTAACTCTCAAAATCATAACTTATTTCCTTCCTCCCGTCTGCTCTTTCTGAGTGAACATTATCCAGATGGTCATGTATTTATAGAGATCAGGCACTAACTGCCCCTGCCTTTGCTGTGCACTGTCCTGCAGCTCCTCGACTTTTCTTGGTATTTCCTTTGCTAGTTCCACGACTGCCACTGGCGAAGCCCGTTTTACCTCATCTTTGCTTACAGTGCATTTCTTTCACGACCAGTACTGTGACTTTACGTGTCCCATTTTATTAAAGTTGAAACGCCTGAGGACTTCCACCTCCTTTTCACTCTCTTGGGCATCTTTTCTCCCCGTGGTAAACTCTTACCAGTATGTTCTAATTTTCGTTCTGTTGTGGAGGAGCTCCACTTCTCCCAATTTCTATCCCTCACAGGATGTGATTCACGTTGGAATCTCAATTTTGTCTCACACAAAAATTCATATTCACATATCATTTCTACTGCGCTGCTCACGTCTTCAACTTTCTGTCCTTCCACATGAATTCTTGTCACCTCTCGAAGTGAGCTTTTAAACATTTCCCGTAGAATAATCTCTCTTAGATCCTCATCGGGCCGATGTATTTTTAAGGTCTACACCCATCTATGAAAATGATGAAGTTTAGTTCTTCCGAATTCAATGCAAGTCTGACCTGGTTCCATCTTAATGTTTCTGAACCACTGTATATTCGCTCCTGGAACCAATTCACAATCACTCAAAAGAGCCTATTTGACGTCTGTGCAGTCTCTTGACCACTCATCTGACAGCGCAGCAAATAACTCACTAGCTCTGCCACCCAGCATAATCTGAAGCAGCGTAATCCACATGTCCTCTTGAAGATCTATGTCCCCTGAAGTGGGGCCTCTGGATTCGAAATCAGTCAAAAAACCAACGAATGCGGTCTGTTCCAAAAGCAAGTCATTAGTTTATTGAATGCAGGAACCTTGATGGAATTCTATCCAGCAACAAAGAGGTTAAAGCTTCTGTGTGTCGTGGTGAAATTGTGCAATTACATTTGAAAATTACACATGATTTATATGTTCTTTTTAAAGAGAAAGTACAGCCTTAATTACAAGAAAGACCAATCACATATAATAAGGTGGCATGATTTACAGCAGGTTAATCCAATGATATTTCCTGGGAAAGGGTTCTTATTTCCAAGAAATGTCCAATCAACTACAATATGGTGGCATGATTGACAACAGGCCAATCCAATGGCATTCCTTGGAAAATAAATCTTATTAACTTAAATTGTATCAGTTGAAGGTTAGTTTGAATAGCCAATTAAGGTGTTTGTCTTCATTTTATTGAAACTCTATCGTCCTCTTATCTTTGAGTTTCAGCTTAATTCCGCAAATCAGCAGTACAGGTTTACAGGAATCAATCACTATTCTCAGACATTTTATAGTATTCTTTTAAACTGAAAAACCAGTTTGTGGTTAGTAAACATCTACATATACCTTTTGCTTCAAATAATTATCGAAATTCAAATTTTAGGTCCTCACTCTGACAACTTCATTTGCCTAGTCACATTGTCAAATGACATAAAGAAGGCTTTGACATATTTCTCATCAAACTGTGACAATATTTTTGATATTAGTATTCATCCCTCCATTCTCTAATCATCTCTCTCCCTTTAAATTGTCTTTCCTGACTAATTCACAACTTCTGAAGTTCTAATTCTCTCTCCTATTTTTTATCTCTCTCATTCTTCTCTCTCTCTTTGCTCAGCTGGGAACCTTCTATCTCTCTCTCTCTCCCTCTCTCTCTCTCTTTCTCTTCTCTCTTTCTTGTCTCTCTTCCTTTATCTTTGAAATCCATTTGACTCAGTTGCAACTTGAACTTTTCTCATGCTAATGCATTTGCCTGTTTCTCTGATACATCTATGTGCTTGACTAACTTCATTGCGTATTCTGTTTTCCTTTTGTGCCTGGTTAGCCTCAATTCTAACCTGTTTTCTAATTCTTAAAGTATGGCCTTCATTATTCTTTCTAAAAGTCGTTATCAAATTTAGGAACCGTCCTCAAACCTCAGAATCCCTTCAGCAATCTTAGGATACATTTCGCTAACTTTTAATGTAACCAACCACAAGGATCCGAAATTAAACGAACATTCACCTCCATTTTATTTAAATTTCTAGGACACTAATTGGCAGGTGTTTAAATCTGCTGAGATATTTTCTTTCCCAAATCTATTCAAATCTCATGTTGGATTTATCAACACCTTCCCTAGCCACGGACCCAAGCCCCCAAAGTGTTGCAACATGGTGATGAAAGATTCTGTTATTTAAACGAAACACCTCGCCTCGTAATCTGGTAATGTTTGAGTGACACAGAACTCCCAAATTCCGCCATTTAAAGAAAATGTTATCAATTTATTCTTTAACTCTAAAAGTGAACAGGAAAACAAGAACTACGCACAACTCTAATCATTCCCCCGAACTGCTTATTATTTGCTTCCATCTCTATAACAATATAGTGTTCCAATAAACACTGATTAATATTACAGCAACTCAATGACAAAACCATGCAGAGACTGTGGTCTTCTCTGTCCTTCTCCCTTTGGCAAAAATGTCTCCCTCGGTCGTCTCCTGTCTTTTGCTTTGAATATGCTTCACATGGAAAGCTACCTTTGATAGTGAGTGTTTCAAATAGCAGTTGCTCTGTCTGATTTTCAAACTGTCTTCCTTTTTTATTCGCACACACTGGATCGTCTCACTGTTTCGATGTTGGCAAAACAATAAATGCAAACTCAATTGGGTTTTTGTATCCTGGGGCATAATTTAATCTGATTGGTTAAATCCGTATTAATGTCAAACCAGCAACATACTCAGCTGTTTATTTCACAGTCACATGTTACACATTTTCAATTTTTCGGTACACGCTGGAACTGCTAGTTAACCATAAGACATGTGCTTGCAAGCTCTCAGTACAAAACGCCATTCACTCTCTTACTGGGACGGTACAGCCTTCAACTTCATATCAATACTCAGTGACATGGCCTCCACAGCCTGCTGTGGCAAGGAATTCCATTGATTCAGTACTGTCTGGCTGAAGAAGTTTCTCCTTATCTCCGTTTCCTTCAGCTCAAACGTCCTCCCTGATGTCCTATGCTTCAACAATTTCGACTCCTGCCCATTCCCAGATTTGAACCAGTTCACCATTTGTGGCATGCATTCAGCATCCAGGGACGTCATCTGTAAATATCCCACCACACACTATCCACCGCCCTATCCTCTTTGAAATCTGCCCGACTCGTGCCACTTCAGGAGAGCATTTGATCTCTGCTTCTAATATCTATTCCGCAATGTCCGCCCTTCTGCGCTTTCGCTACCTTTGATCGGCCCAATGAGGAGGACTGTGCAGTTCTGTCGTCCCATTCTATCTTGCGCAGACCACACTGGGAGCAGTGTGCACTCCACAGGTCCAAATTTAAAAGTAGACAGACCACAGTGGGAGCACTGGGTAATCCACAGGTCCCAATCTATATTGGACAGATCGTACTGGGAGCACTGGGTAATCGACAGGTCCTAATCAACTTTGGACAGACCACACTGGGAGCACTGAATAATCCACAGGTCGCAATCTACAGTGGACAGACCACACTGGGAGCACGGGTGTAATCCACAGGTCCCAATCTACCTTGGATAGACCACACTGGGAGCAATGGGTTTTCCACATGTCCCAATCTACACTGGACATACCATACAGGGAGCACAGGTGTAATCCTTAGGTCCCAGTCGACCTTGAGCAGACCACCCTGGGACCAGTGTGCACTTCTCATATCCCAGTCTACTTTGGGCAGACTATACTGGGAGCAGTGTGCACTCGTGAGATCCCAGTCTACCTTGGGCAGACTACACTGGGAGCAGTGTGCACTCTGCAGGTCCCAGTCTACCATCGGTCGATCATGCTGGGAACAGTGTGCATTCTCAGGTCCAGTCTACATTGAACAGACTACACTTGGAGCAGTGTGCACTCCTCAGCTCCCAATCTATCTTGGACAGACCACACTGGGACAACTGTGTGATACTGAAGTGCCAATGTGCACTGAGAAAACCACTGGGAGCACTGTGCAATACTCACATGCCGATCTATATTGAGCAGACCACACTGGGAGAATTGTGTTATCCTCAGGTCCCAATATACATTGGACCAACAACAATGGGAGCGCTGGGTAATCCTCAGGTACAAATCCACATTGGACCGACTACACTGGGAGCACTGGGTAATCAATAGGTACAAATCTATATTGAGAAAACCACATTGAGGGCATTGTGTAATTCTGAGGTCACAACCTACATTGAGCAGGTCACACTGGGAGCAGTGTGTAATCCTGAAGTCCTGCTCTACCTTGGACCGGTCACACTGGGAGCACTGGCGAGACCTCAGGCCATAATCAACATCTGGCAGACCAAACTGGGATGACTGTGCACTCCTCAGCTCGTACAATCTATTGAGTGGTTGCATCCCTCAGGAAGATGTTTTCCAATGGCGGATGTGAAACCAAATAATTTGCATTGTTGGTTTTATGACCATTGCTGCACCAAGTAAGGAGTACCATAACACAGGGCGTGCCAAACATCACCCAACCCTCAAATGACGTGGACCCTCTAACCCTCTGAGTTACTCTGATTTTGATGTTTGTCACTCAGACACTGACAGACCGGAAGGATCCGCAGCCCCTTGACCCATTGATTTCAGGTTAAGGTGAATAAAGCTTACTGTGTTAAATAGTACCTATCGACAATCCCTACTTTCTGAATCAGATTGAGGTCTTTCTGCATGAATAGGAGAGGGGCAGCAGCAAAATTCTAAGGGCCTCTTTGAAATGCGGTAGCTCCAAATCCTAAATGCAAAATCATATTTTACACCCGATGCATTGGCCTCGTCCATCACCATCCCTGGGGATGTTCTGTTTTAGTGTAAACTTTCCACTGAATACCGTCTCCCTCACACCCTCAACTGAGGAAAATCCACGTTGTTTTGAGTCTACTGATTGCAGGACTCAGTGACTGCACTGTCCCTTTACGAGGTCAGAGATGTCGCCAGCCCTCTGCGTGTGTGTGTCCTTTTGGCTGTGTGCACGTGCATGTGTCTGTGTGTGCGCGCATGTGTGTGTGTCTCTATATGTGTGCGTTTGTGTGTGTGCATGTGCTTGTGTTAGAGAGAGAAACATTATGAATGACAGAATATGAAAAGTTTCTGTCTACTAGTGAACACAATTCGGACCGAAGAGCTCAACAGAGAGTGAAGAAAGCCCTGTTTTTACTCCTTTGAACCCTGTTGTCCATGCAACTCATTACTGCCGGTGGAGGGATGAGTGCAAGAAACGATACTGAATCTTAGCATATCTCTTTATCTACAGGGACTTACAGCGATGAAGAAGTGGAGAACTTACAACACCCCCATATCCTGTGGTGACATTCAGGTAAATTGAGGTTAAATGTGTGTCTCATCGTTCCAAACAATCTTTGCTCAGAAACACTTAAACGCAAGCCTCATGCAATTCACCAATTACTTTGTAAAAAATTACAAGTGTTTTGTTTAATCATCCAGCCGCACTTCAGATCCACCCAAGAGTTTTATGTGCCTGTCGACTATCTGCCGATACTGCTCTTTGAGCAAGTTCACATTTTTCTTGCTTTTTTTTTCAAGAGGCTTGTAAAAGGAAGAGGGTCCAATTTGCCTATGCTATGGGAATGTTGCTGCAATTTGGAACTTTATCATTAACTGTGATAGATTAGGTTGTGATTTCCGATAGGTTAAAATTTCCAATATTCTGTTCTTTTCACTTTCGTGCTTCATTCGGTATTTTGTCAGAAAAATCTGTTTTGTTTAAAAATGTGTGGTTTCACCAGCTGCATCACTCCCTCTTTAAAGACCGCAATTTCCCTCCGACGTGGTTGATGACACCCTCCAGCGCATCTCATCAACTTCCTGCAGCTCCGCCCTCAAACACCAACCATCCAATTGCACCAAGGAAACAACCCTCTGTCCTCCCCGTCCTACCCACCAACCTTTGTATCCATCGCATCATCGTCAACCATTTCTGCCACATACACACGGACCCCAACTCCAGATATGCATTTCCAGCCCCACTCCTTCCCACTTTCCATAAAGACTGTTCCCTGCGCGATTCCCTTGCCAATTCTACGCGCCAACCCACCGACCACTCCTGCCACATTCCCCAGCTACCGGAGGAAATGCAAAACTTGCGCCCACACCTATCCCTCACCTAGTCCAAGGGCCCAAAGAAGCCTTTAGCATCGATCAAAATTCAAACTGCACGTCAATTATGTATCCATTTCTCCCGATGCAGTCTCCTCTACATTGGGGAGACAGGGCACCTACTCGCCGAAAGTTTCAGACAACATATCCAGGACAATCGCATCAACAAACCCCAATGCCCGATAAAGGAAAGCAGCTAGATGCTGTTGTTTGAGTGGGTTGGACAAGGTCAGAAAAAGATATTAGTGCAACAGGTCTATTTGAAATCACAAGCTTTCTGAGCGCTGCCCCTTCGTTAGGTGAAGCACCGTCAGCTCGTGAATAAGTGAACTCATCGAATGAAGTACAATTGGCTTTATTCAAATTACAAAACAGCACACTCAACAAAGCGATGCTGCAGATTTGACTGCATAGCTGAGAGAAGGAATGAGAAAGGTTCAAGACTGACATTTCAATGTTTTGGTGTTTTTTTTCAAGTGGCAAAATGATCCAAGTTGCAGATATCACGGCCAGTACGTCATGTTGCTCCATTATACCGTGGCTGAAGATGTGAAA
>NW_025215272.1:27533-37140 GCF_004010195.1 Chiloscyllium plagiosum
TGTTTTCAAATTTGTGATAACTTCTATTTGAAAGTTCTGTAGACGAAATTCCTTCTTCCTTAAAATAAAAATCGCCAGTATCTGTGTAAGTCAGGAAGATGCTCACAAACTGTGGAAATTGCAGAAACCTTGCATTGAGAATCATGCAAACCGCAAGTGGAAGGCTGCATTGATCTCACAAGTACAATGTCTTCAATGTGGACTCATTTAAAAATCACCCAACACCTGAGCTGCCAGAGGAAGTGCTGGAGGCGAGTACAATTCCATCATTTAAAAGGCATCTGGATGGGTACATGAATAGGAAGGGTATGGAGGAATATGGGCCGGGTGCTCCCAAGCGGGACAAGATTGGGCTGGGATAGCTGGTCGGCATGTACGGGTTGGACAAAAATATCTATTTCCATGACTGTCTGATCTGGTTATTGTTCAATAGGCTACATGGAAATAAAGACATCTGGTTCTGCTTGCCTTCATTGAAAGGGGCAAAGAATACTCGGAGAGTTAAGGTATGCTGCAACTTCTTAAAACTTTGGTTAGGCCACACTTGAAATATTGCGTACAGTTCTTTTCACAATACTATTGGAATACTTTGGCGATGGTACAGAAACGTTTTACGGGGGTTTTACCAAGCATAGGTAATTTTAGTTATGAAGGACGTTTTTTATGTACTGGGTTGTTTCAATGGAATGCAGGAGGTTGAGAGACGACCTGATAGAGGTTTATAAAAATGCGAATAGCATAGATCGTGTGAAATTTATGATGGTTGTTCCCAGGGTAGAGGCGTCATTTACTAGGGGACACAGATTCAGGGCGGAGGAGGGGGAATGGGGAGCTGAAGGGTTAGGTTCGGTAGTGGTGGTAGTTTTAAAAGAGATGTACGAGGCAAGTTTTCACACAAAAGTTGTTGAGTGCCTGGAACATGCTGTCAGACGAGGTGGTGGAAGCAGATTCAATAACAACATTCAAGAAACAAATGGATGAATACATGATAAGGAAGGGAATGGGGGAATACGGATCATGTAAGTGATGACAGCTTTAGTATGGAAATGAGAAATGTGTCGGCACAGGCTTTGGGGGGGTCGGTGGTGCCTGTCGCTGTGCTGCATTGTTCTTTGTTGATGGAGAAAGGTGGCTAAAGAGACACAAGTATAAAAGAGGGCGAGACAAAACGGAGAGAGCGCGATGGAGCGATAAAGAGAAAGGAAACTAGTGAGCAATGATTGAGAGGGAGGCAGGGAAGAAGTACATATACAGATGACCAGAGGAATAGATGTATAGAGAGAGTGAGGACATTTGGAGGCAAGAAGAACTATCGGGAGAGAGTGCACGAGGGAGAGAGTGTGAAGGAGAAAGAAGGAGGAAGAAAGAATGAAAGAGAGTGAGGAAATGGGAGGGATGTCGCAACAGGAGAGAGAGCGAGAGACAGAAAGAGAGAGGTTTCGAACGTGGGTGGGAAATGGGTTGGAGGCCATTACGGGGAGAGAGTTGTGTCTTCAGAGGGGAAAGCAGGAGCAGGGCTGTTGGAATGCTGCCTCTCTTTCTGGCCCGATAGTGGGCAGACACATTGGAAAGTGCCAAATAACCTGTGTGGGATGATTGGACAAACAAGTGGTAGCCTTAGAGTTTTAACACAGCAACAGGTTGATTCATTGCTGCAAACTTGGTTTAAAGTTACAGATTTCTGGATTGAGTAATTAAATTAGTGAATTTTGATCGATTAATTTGGAGACATTCAGCACAACCTTGGGCTACTGTCACAGCATACATCGCGGGCTCTGTTGAGCAGCTGAGGAGCTGCATCAAGAAGCCCAGTTCTGGCACAAAGTAATGTAGACACATTAACTGACATTCTGAGCTATACACTCGGTACCATACAGAATTCACCTTCATGTTGGCCATGTCAGATTAAAATTGTCCGCAATCACAAACTGTGAGATGTTTTTATTCTTGGAATGACATTTCAGTTTTGCTGTGCGTCCTGAATCTCATTCTTGCTTTTCTGGTCATTAAACTATTTCTTAAGTTAAAAAGAAGATGTGACGCATATTCAGGAGAGGTGCAGCGTTTCGATTAGAATATGGTGGAGAATCGCAAGTGTGACCCTGATCAGAGACTAATTAACACCAATTGCTCCATCCTGGAACCACAAGGTTTGTGAAATCGATTGAATGGACTTTCGAAATCCAGATTTTGACATCTTCAGTCTGACACTCTCCCACTTGGAACTCTCTCAGAACTATTCCCGGCATTTACCCAGTCAGCATTGAAAGACATTTCAGCAAAACTGCTTTCCCACAGCGTGAGCAAATTCGTTTCTGGAACATACTGCACATGCTCCTCAATTTGGTGATGGACTGGGGTGTACAAAGTTAAAAATCACATAACACAACATTATAGTCGAACAGGTTTATCTTGAAGGAATATCTTTCGGAGTGCTGCCCGTTCATCAGGTAATTGAGGAGAGTAAGATTGTAAGACACAGAATTTATAGCAAAAGTTTACAGTGTGATGTAACTGAAATTATATATTGAAAAAGACATGGATCATTTGTTAAGTCTCTCACCTTTTAGAATGACCATGTTGGTTTCATTTCTTTCAGATGTGAATCGCAAAACCTTTTTAAAAAGGTACATTGTCAAGTGCACTTTAACAATTGGTGTCATGTCAGACCAGATAAGGTATTGAATGTTTAAACTCCCTGTGAGGCTGTCTGTGCCACAAGGGTCAGACTGATTCTAATCTAAAAAAACTGACTTGCAGTTTCTTACATGCATTAATGCAGTTTTTGAGTAAAGTAATATGTAATTCTGCAAGCATAAATTCAACGCCACAAACTGATATGTGTATGTGTGCATGTGGGTCTGTGTGGGGTGGGGTGGGATAGAGTGGTGTGGTTATGACTGTCTGTGAGAGAGTGCATTCATGTGTGTTCGTGTGATTGAAAAGGGTTTTAGTTTGTGAGACGGTGTGTGTGGAAGTGTATGTGTATGAGAGAGTATGTGTGTCTGTGTGTGTGTCTGTGTTTGGATGTAGGTTTGCTCGCTGAGTGGAAAGGTTCATTTCCAGACGTTTCTTTACCTTACTGGGTAATATCTTCGGTGGACCTCAGGCTAAGCAATGATGAAAATTCCTGCTTTCTATTTATATGTTTGGGTTTCTTTGGGTTGGTAATGTCATTTCCTTTGGTGATGTTATTTCCCGTGTCGAAGTAACTTCCTGTTCCTTTTTTTTCAGGGGGAGGTAGATGGGGCCTAACTCGATGTGTTTGTTGATAGGGTTCAGATTGGAATGCCATGCTTGTTGGAATTCTTGAGCGTGTCTTTGTTTGGTTTCTCCTCGGATGGATGTATTGGCCCAGTCTCACTAACATCCTCACATACGCATGAGGAAGGACACCACATCGACTGGGATACCGACACACCAATATACACACAGAGACACACAGGCACACGCGCACACACACGCACACACACAGACATACACGCATACACACACATGCACATACAGACACATGCATACAGACACATTTATGCACACATACACACGGATGCATGCGCACACAAAGTCACATACAGATACACGCACACGGACACAGACACGCGCACACACAGACACATGCAAAGCACACACCCTCACACATACGAAACCTACACACAGATACCAGCGTGCACACACACACACATAGACTCAAACAGACACAGACATACACACAGACTTGCACAGACACACGCGCACATACAGGCACACGGACACACACAGACAAACAGACCCACGCACACACACACACAGACACAGGCACACATACAGACACACATTCACACACACGCTGACACATACACACAGAGAGACACAAAGACAGACACACTCTCAATCACAGAGATATGCACACAGTCCCACACACACACATGCGCAGACACAGGCACATGCACAAACACACACAAGCACACACAGACACACGTATGCACACATACACACTGACACACACAGGCAGACAGACTGACACAGAAACACGCACGCTCACTCACGCGCACACAGACATACACACAGCCAAAAAAAAAACACACAGAGGCACATGCACACGCACTCACACACACGTACCCTCTCTCATACACACACAGAGCCACAGACAAACACAGTCATGCATACACACACACGCACAGACCCTCTCTCATATACTCACGCATTACTCCCACACACAACGTTTGACAGGCTGAAACCCTTTTGCGTTCTCACTCACATGCATATACAAACCCTCTAACAGACACTCATAACCACACCACTCCACCCCACCCCACACACACCCACATGCACACATACACATATAAGTTTGTGGGGTGAATTTGTACTTGTCGAATTACATTTTACTTTGCCAAAAAACTGCACGAATCCATTTAAGTTTGTATAAATCCGGTTTTTTTTAGATTAGAATCAATCTGACCATTGTGGCACAGACAGCATCACAGTGAGTTAACACCTTCAATAATTTGTCTGTGATGACATGACTCCAATTGTTAAAGTGCGCCTGAGAAAGTAACTTCTAAAAAAAGTTTTGCGATTTACATATGAAAGAACGGAAAGCATCATGGTTACAAATCAGACAGCACCAGGTTATAATTCAACAGGTTAAATTGGAAGCACTGGCGTTCTTAGCGCTTCTCCTTCATCAGGTGGTTGTGAAGGAGCTGCGATTTGAAAGCTAGTGCTTTCAGTGACTAAGGAGAGACGAGAATTGATCAGTTTTTACTGTTCCAAATCTTTCTACAAATTTCAGGAAGCATGTTAAGATTCAACACAGTGTCAAATCCATCGTTGCAGATAGACTCTACACAAAATCTTTAAAAACAATTCTGGGTCGCTCTCTGCCTGGACAGTGAAGTATTGAAGTAATGCGGTTTTCCGATTGAGAATTGGGGTTGTCGTGGCTCCTCATCAACACTTAAATTTTATATTTTAGGCAAGTGTTCATTAAATAAACACTGACCTGATTTCTGATTTTCTTGCAGAAAGTAGTTTATGGTATTAGGATGGCTGGTTTCTGTGCGTTTGTTGGTCATACTCAGCCTCCAGGTCATTTTCATTGTCATAAAATGGTGAGGCTGTTTTTTCTCCTCCCTAATGTACCAGAGGTGTTGACTTTGTCCATTATTTTATATTTTCATAATGTTACTGAAGATGCCGATGCACAAATCACAATTTGCGAGAGATTGCAGTTTGATTGAACACGATACTCCAATTGAAAGAAACATCTAAGACCGAAGAAGTGACGTGGAACATCGATGGGCTGTGTGTGGATTGTTTCCTCTACAGAACTTTCGTGGTGTGAAAAAAACCCTGTCATATTTCGCTTTGGTATGCTCTCTCGCATAATGTCACCATATCGTGTAATATTCTGGTCTCGTGCCTGAGAGAATTGTCAAGATATGTGGATATACCATAGTGTAGTTTATGATTAAAGGGCATCATATAGACGTTGTCGAGTTCAGTGGCTGCAATGGAATCCTCTGTTTTTCATATGGATTATCAAAATCACAAACATCAGGTTATCTTAGGTTTTTGAATGCAGGACGTGCTGTCTTTACTGAACGACGTTGTCTTTACTCAATGAGTAATTGGGAAAACAGAAAACAATATCCACAGCAAGGTTGCTCCGAAAAGGCCAATATATGTGAATGGAGAAAAGAGTCGGGTTTCATTTTTATCAGAAACAAGGATGTTTTCAGGTGGAGAACGAGGTAAAAGTAAAACATTGTTGGCTAACCAATTTTACGACAAATTCATTTTGTGGACAGCTGTCGAGCATGCCTCCGAATTAATACCCAGGGAGATTTTGCCATACTTTTCAATTCTGTTCTGAATTTGCTCTGAGTCGCTGCATAAATACAAGGATTTAGAAAGCAACTAAAATACTTCAAGATACCTCCCACTTCATTGGCGATAAATTCTGGGTTCGTGAACTTGCCTCGATAATAAACGGTGCTTGTTATTTTGGTAAGACCTAAGCTCACGGCATTTGTCAGCCAGAGCAAGAGAAAACTAATTGATATTGAGAATAATAAAATGATGGACTTCCTGCGGTTCTCCATTTCTGAGTCACTCTGATTCCCAGTCTTGGAGATCCGGAGTTCAATGCGACTTCGATTCGCCAGTACAATACGTTGGACGGTTAATAAATTACATAAAGCAATCAGAGCAAAGGGAATCCAAATGACACAGGCGCTGTAAAACCAGACATAACCTAAACCTGCAGAAGAGGATAAAAATGCTGCCCGTGACCGGCAGCCCCACTGCACGTTGTTAATAATTTTCTCAGGTTCATAAGCAAACAAAACTGGCATTTCCTTCAGTACGATCACTACCATGATAGTAATTACCAGAGTGACTGCAGTTCTTTTTGTGCAAAACTTTTCCTGAAATTTCTGGCAGCAGATCACGACAAATCGGTCAAACGTGAAAGAAACAATGCACCAAACAGATAAATCGGGAGTGACAGCGAACATGGACATAATGACTCTGCAAACAGGAGTATGAGACAGGAATGACAAAGGAAAGTGGTAACTGCAGATGTGATGAAGTGTTATATTGTTGATCAGGACCAGTAGATCTGTTATTGCCATGGCTAGCATGTACACAGTGATACACTTGGAAAGACCATAATTTCTTCGTGAAAGAATCCAAATTGTTCCCAAGTTCGCTGTGAGACAGAAAGGAAAACCATCAGTGAATCACCGGTGCCTGATTTCTATAAATTCATTATTAAGAAACGTTTGCAGGAAAGAAATTGGTCACTTGACTCATTATACGAATGTACAGAGAGAAAGATGACAAGCTTCAACACAACGAGATTAAAATGGCTCATCGGGCTGTCTTGTGAGTTGGGGGCAGTGCCCGAACCCCCTGGAGTGAGAAACACTGGGTCAAGTTCCGCCAGCTTCAGACGTTTCTCAGCAATCTTCGAACAAGTTCATTCGAAAGAAAAATGTTTTTAAAATGTCAACTCACCAGGAATAGCTACTGCTGCAAGTAACGGGGAATAAATCTCTTTCACCCGCAGAATTGCAGGCTTCCCCATTTTGTCTGAAAGGGAGAGATGATTGGAGACACTGTAGTACTCTGAGTTGCCGCAGCCGTGGCAATATAAGTGAATCTATATTTATACATGCAGCATCCTTCGGGGAATTGTTCACTTTCATTAATCACAGTTATTTAACAAATAAAGTCGGGGAAGGCGTTTTTGTCAGAAAGAGTAGATTAAAAGAAACAAGAACTTCAAATGGGAAAAAATATGTCTGGTTTCTATCTACTGAAGTAGCAATGGGAAGTTTTCTCATGTAAATTACTCTGTCAATATCTGTAGCTCATTTCTTGTGTGCTAAATACATTGATAATACATTATTTCCCATTAATCTGTGTCAGGCCGAAACTCTCTGAGCTCGCTAATTCTTCCATTTCCTGGAGCCTGAGAGTCTCCAGTTTAGTTTGTTGTTCTTATCCGACCTCCTAAACTTCCCCTGTCCCTACATTCTCGAGGCCAAGTCGGTCTCAGTATTTCCAGAAAGCTGACGTTATTCCGATTCTCTGCGCTATATCGCCTTCTCGTGTGCATCAGGAACACTTGCATAGGTCTTCATCAAATCTTTTGTGTTTTGTCCATGCCAATAAACTGACAACTCAGTTTGTGAGATACTGGGTGACTCACTGGCACAGATAGTTGCTCAGGGCCAAAAGTTTGCAATCAGCCATAATACGTAAGTAAATGTATTTTGATGTTTTGATTTCAGTTTTTTATAATCACAGCCTCCCAGTCTCAGTTATCACTTTGCCTATTCATTGCAGCTTCCCAAACAAAATGCTGAGAATTAGCAGTTGTTCCAGCGGGCTTTACAATGCTTTCACAACCTGTGATTTTTCGATGATATCTCTGCTTTCTGAATCTGCACCACCCTTCGGGCAGGGCAGTCTGTTCCATGGAAGGGTTCACGACGGCATTAAGTGAATTCATTGCAAGAGCTGCCCACACTAAATTGGATGCTAGCTCACAGCCTGTCTGGTCGGATAAGTTTCGAGGTCATCGAATCAAATCGATGGTCATGGGATTTCATTCACAGAAACATGCTACTGTGAGAGGTTTCTGTTACAGTAGTCACTGCGAAAAGATGTATATTATCTCACACAGCAAACATCACCTACCTCATCTTTCGCTGAACTGGTTGATTGCACAATTCTTTCCCGATTGGTATGCAATATTTTCTCTCAATCATGCATTTTATTGCACAACACGACAAGTTATGTTAATAAAATGTCCATCAAATACAAGAACAAAATGTTTGTGAACTAATCACACATCTTTAAGTATTATCAAGGCATTTCATACTTTCACTCATGAGAAACTATTAAAAAGAGCGTAGTGGTTCTGTTTGTTTACCAGCCTTTTGCGTTCAACAGCTGTTTCACAACCGTTCTTCCAATGCTGACATGTTTGCATCTCTTCTGCATCTTCCTGTATGGCTCACCTCCATTATTCGCATGATACAGTGGCTGTCTGCGAATTGTATGCGTTCACCTTTATAGTCATCAGTGAGTGATGGACTAGGCCAGACGCCCTCAAAACATTTCAAAAATGTAGCCTCGACCCTGTGGATTTTCTACGAGTGATGTCGCTGGCCCAACCGCTTCAGTTAAAACAAGAAAGAACTTATTTGCAAGATTATCAAAAGTTCGACAAATAAAAGAGCACAGAATGCAGAATACCTTAAACAATCTGTAAAGGAAACAAATGATCGCAACTAAATGAAGCTGTTCCACATACCTGAAACAATCCCCATAAACAGGCATTTGCAAAACAAAGGAAAACATGATAGACAGGTTTTACATGAGTGAAGTTTGAAGAGAGGGAGGATCAGCATCGGCCTGCCCCTATCGGTAAAAAACAAACAAACCACAGGACAGCTGAGCTTGGAGAACTGTCTCCTCCGCTTTCGTTGGGCAAATGTATTTTATTCAACTTGAATGCCTCTCGTTTGAGAAAGCATGTTAGCTGTAAACAAATTTGCCCTAAACCCTTTAAACAGAGATAACTTGGAACATGTGTAACAAGTCCCTCCGAGAAAAAAAAACAAGGACAACATAACCGAGGACTAGAGAGCATCAGTTTAAGTTTCAGTTGCAAACAATAAAATGGAACCTGAAGTGCAACTTGGTTGCACAAAGGGAGGTACGCATAGGAAGGAGCTACCAGCAGCGGTGGTGCAGGCGGGTACAGCACCAACATTTAAAAGGCATTTGGAAAATTACTTGGATAGGACATGTTTGGAGGGATTTTGGGTCAAGTGCAGATGAAAGGATTTGGCGTTGATGGACATTTTGTTCAGCAAGGACTAGTTTGCCATGAAGCGTCTGTCTCCATGCTGTTGGAATAGATGACTCTTTGAGAGGCAGTACCGTGACCTAATACCAATTCTTAAACAAGATTTATTCAGAGGAACGTATAAGACTTATGCTACACTCACAGCAATAGTTACAGTCCTAGTGAATCAGAGCAGCGGACAAAGGTGAAACTGTTTGATACGCCGAATCTCGTCCGTCGTTCAGCAATATCAGAACTGAGATC
>NW_025215272.1:42453-45517 GCF_004010195.1 Chiloscyllium plagiosum
GTTTTCACTTTCTCCCAGGTTTTGGAGGAGGTCAGGTAAGTCACACACTGCAGAGCTCTCAGCCACTAACGCGCCCTTCGAAGCATTGTACGCATTTGGTGAATCCTGTTCAGTTTCTTGTCAATGGCAAATCCTTTGACGTTAGCTGTCAGGGCATTCAATGATGTCAATGATATTGACCAATGTGTGGGGGGCGTGGCTAGTTAGATTCTATCCCAATAGCCATTTCCAGAATATTAATGATTAAGGATTTGAGATGATCATTAGCACCAAGGACTGATGGTTAGATTCTCTCAAAGGTAACCTCGAATTTGTTGATACAGAGATAAGAATGTGATTGAATGCCAAGGAGCCAGCGTTAATTCCATATGAATGGTAATGGCCAACATATTGATAGTTGGGTGAGGTGGCGTTCAGTGATGGCAACACAATATTATTTCAAATGGCGGTGGTGGGTGAGTCTTTTACTGGAGATGGTCATTTCCTGGCGTTTCTGTGACACAGAAGGTCCTTGCCAGTTTTCAGCCAAAGTTTATCATGTAAAGTCATTCCTGGTTTTCAACATAGCCTCTGAAGTGAAACTCTCCTGTCGCCAGTCACCATCCTGTCTGTCACCCTTCAGTGAAATTGCAAAGAATGAGCAGGTGTTGAATATGAACCAATCGCTTGGTGCTTGTTTACGGAATCAACGCATAAGCTCTCGAGCATTATGTGTCCAATGTCATGAGTTTATTCCATCGCATATTGTGAAACGTTATGAGAACTTGTGGGGAGAGAAAGCAGACATGCGCACGCATACACTTTCAAAGACGAATATAGACTCAGATACGCAGGTGCACGCACAGCAAAAGCATGAGAGGAAATTTGAGAAGCAGAGAGAGGAAGGAGGGACGTAACTGGTTAAGTCAACGAAGGCAGTTGATAGAGAAAGAGAGATATTGAGGATTGGACGAGCGTAGAGTGGAGGAATTGCAAAATAGGGGGATGCATATGCAGAAAAAAACTGAATAAATGCTAAAAAAACACATAATACCAGTGTTAATATCCAACATAATAGTTGGAAACACTAGCTTTCTGAATAAGAGCATAAGACACAAAATTTACAGCAAATGTTTAAAGCGTGATATTACTGGAACTACATGTAGATTTATGTACTCATGCGATTCAGCCAACGTTACGTCTCTCACACACGTCAGGCGAGAATCTTCTGAGGCATGGTACATTAGAGGTACCGAGCAGAGGCTATGGCAACAGATGAATGGGCACTGCACAACAATCAACAAACACGAGTGTACCCTCCTGGTCGGAGAACATTTCAGTGGTCCAGGACATTCGACCTGAGATGTTCGTGTGACCGTCCTCCAAGACGGACTTTAGAACAGGCAACAATGCAAAATGGCCGAACAGAGGATGATAGCCAAGTTCTGTACCAATGGGGATGGCCTCAATCGAGACCTTATGTTCAGACTAACACTGACACACACACACTCAACACACACATATTCCGACAGACACACCCACAATCTTACATTCCCATACACTGATGCAGAGCGCCTCTCCCACAAAGAAATCTCTCTCAGACATTCACACATGCACTCCCATATTCGCACGCACACCCTGATGGACAATTGCACTTACACTCACACAGATACACACAGTCTCCCAAAGACACTATTAACCTCACGCAGCACTCCCCCCCACCCCCACACGCACATGCACAGATGCATGCCTACACATTGTGCGGTGAATTTGTGCTTGCCGAATTATTTATTTTTTGCTCCTCTTGCGTGGTGCTGTTCAGCATTGTGACACTGCGATAATCGATTCAGGACAAGATAATTCAAAAGACCCAAGAGCTGAGTTGATCAGAACCAAACAGGTTCGCAACAAGACCAGTGAGCCCCTTTTCGTTGGGCTGAGCAACTCGAAATGTTGAATCTGTGATCGGTTTCAGAATTTTACAATACCAAGTGAGATGGGCTGCTGACATGCAATTACTCGCCTCACGGTACCTGGATAGTGTTAGCTCACCCCTGGCCAAGCAGTGAGGAAGGGCCAATAGTGTATCCTGCCTAAATGTTCGTTGAGGAGAGAGCAGAAAGGGCATTATTGGTGTGAGAAATTTGAGAGTCTCACTTAGTTAATTAACATCTGATACAGTCTGGATATGCTTCATCTTAATAACTCGGCCCTTCAGAGCCTACATCCGAATTTCACCACCTCCTTCACCGGAACAAACTGCTGATCATGATCTTCATTCCTGCGCAGTGCACCAGAAAGATGTCGATACGATGAATTGGACAATGCACGTGTTCCGAGCTGCGAGTGATCTGGAATTGCATGTGAACACTGGAGCAGAGATGAGACATTCGTCCCATCAAGGAAGCTCAGCCATTCAATGTGCTGCGGCTGATCTGATCATTCCTGACTCCAGTTTCCTCCTTTTGCCCCTTAATGCACAATTCACTTCCTTATTAAAGAGCTATCTCTGCATCTCAGCCTTGAATATACTGACTGACCCAACCTCAAAAGCTCGTACCCGTTAGGGATTCCACAGATTCACGTCCCTCAGACACAGCCCCTGCAACAAGCAAGTACATGTTCAACACTGACCCTTCGATTGTGCTCTCTCCATCAACACTCAGCCTCCGACAGATTGGCACTCCCTCAGCACTAACCGTTTGACAGTGCGCCGCTCAATCAGCAAGGACCCGCCTACCATGCCAACCTCCCTCAGTGCTGACATTCTGGCAGTGTGAAACTCATTCAGCGCTCTCCCTCCAACAGTGAGGAACTTCCTCAGTGTTGACCCTACGACAGTGAGGTGTTGCCTCAACTCTGACTCACTGAGAGTGCGGCACTCCCTCAACAATGACCATCTGACAGTGTGTCACTCCCTCAGAACTGACCCTCTGACAGTGTGGAGCTAACCTCAGCAGTGACTCTCTGACAACTTGTCACTGCCTCAGAACTACCGGTTCTCAGTGTAGCGCTATTGCGGCACTGTCCCTCTGACAATGGGACTCCCCCCGTTCTGACACTTCAGCAATGCAACACTCCCTCA
>NW_025215272.1:48496-80947 GCF_004010195.1 Chiloscyllium plagiosum
GATGACCACAAGCTGGGATCATTTCAATTTGGAAAACAAAACTTTGCACGTTACTCCGAGTGAAATAAGACTGTTGGGACCATAATTCTGGGAGGACCGTGCAGCTCATATTGAGGAAAATGTTGTCAAGAAATGTCCCGTGGTGCGCCACAGGAGCATGTGACCAAAATGGTCATGAGGCACATAAGCAGCTCATTGGACACGTGACCATGATTTGCCAGAAAACATTTTGTTTGCTGGAACGTCTTACAGGAGGAGACGCAGAGAGAGATGGAGGCAGCGAAGTGGTAGTGAGAGAGCGAGTTGGAGAAAAACAGAGATAGGCAGATAGAGATGGCGAGAAAGGGAGATAAAGGACAACAGAGTAAGAAAGAGAAAAGCAAGTGAAAGACAGAGGAAGTGATAGAGACACAGATGGAACTGAGGGCAGACTTAGACTAAAATATAGAGTCGAGATTAGAATCAAGACATGCACGCACACACATAAAAAGAGAGATAGCAATAGTGAAGAAATGAGATATGGAGAGAAGCGGAGCGAGAGAGAGAGAGAAAGAGGTTAGCACGAGGGGATTTATGATCAGCATAACTGATGGATTTTTGGAAAATTGGTTAAAATGCTCCAGCACGCACCAGACCAAAATTGGAGAAGCACAGACATCTTGATATCGATTTCAGGGGAACAGCTTGGGAGATCCGCAGCTCTGAAGGGTATTGCAAACATAGTGTATGCTTTACTCAAGATGTCTTCAGGTCGAAATATGTAGATGGAAGTACAAGATGATAAAGATAGCTCTTTGTTGAGATAGCGTTTCAGACTATTTGAGACCTTAATTAAGCACATAAAATTCAAAACGGGACTTGACAAGGGAGATGCGCAGAAGCTGTTTACCCCGTTTCAAGGATCATGGGTAAATGATCCATGAAAAGAGATAAGCATTATCAAATCAGACACTTCAATATCTGACTAGATTCGATGGGTTGAAAGGCTTACTTGTGCCCCTCCATCACCTGACCTTGTAAAGCCAAGGATGACAGTTGTCTGCCTGGGTCAAAGAAAGAGTTTTGAAGAGAGAGAAATCATCAAGATTTAATGGCAGTGTTATTGTATCACTGAAGGGGTCTGTTCTGCCCTTTTATTCCTTGCAAGCTGTACAAGCGCCATGCTGCTAACTCCTCTTCATTTCTTTTAAAGTTAACACTTCTTGGAGGTTTTAATTTAATCTGCGTCCAACACCATCCAACCACACATCACCCCCAGGCAGGACATTCGGCATCACAACCCCTCAGTGATTGATGCATAAATTCATCACACTTACACTCTGTCCTCGTTACTGATTACTTGCATCGCTCCAAGTATGTACTTCCCATGGCTAATTCGACTAGCCTGCACATCATGTGCAATTCTTCAGGCCGAACACAATAAACTGCACATCTTTGGATACTGGGAGGAAACCAGAACACTCCGATGAAACTCACGCAGAGACAGGGAGAATGTGCACACTCCACATAGAGAGTCGCACAAGGATGCAATTGAGCCCATGTTCTTGATTCGCGGAGGCAGCAGTGTTAAGCAGCTTGCTACTGTCCCACGCTATTCCCTCTCTCTCTTTAAATCCCGCTTACAATTACCGAATACACAGTGACCCAGGAAAGGAAAGCTCAGAAGGGTTTGATTGCGATGGGATTTAGACATTGACAGTCTCGACACGAGAAGCTCCATTAACAAAGCCAAAGCAGCCCTTATGCAAATAAATGGCAGGACAGACTGACCGGGCAGGATGGCCTAATCTGCGACTTCCCTGTCCACACATCCAGAGTGATCTTTGCGATATGCACTGACCTGCCAAAAATGCCTTCTATACAATTTCCTGTCAGTAGTAATGGGCTGCGACAGCACCAAGGCAACAAGAATCAATATCAGAGATATCTACATCATCGGGCTCGCTGCTCCCAGCTACACTCGGCAGTCTGGCACACTACTGTTTTTTATATGGACTCGGAAAGTCTGCTGTCGTTAGTCATCATACATGTATGTACGGATATGCACGCAACCACGCACACACAGAAACACACCGAGACACTGTCACACACACAACATAGACACACACAGAGAACCTCCCCCACACACTCCCAACCAGACACCCACACCCACCCGCACAACCCACCCCCACACATAAACGTGCATGCACACACACATCCAGGCATAAACACCAACTTACACACACTCCAATACACCCACTCACACGCAAGCACTTCCACATATACACACACATGCACATACACGCACACACACCCACATCCAGGCATACACACACATATACACACGCATGCACGACATACCCACATATCCACACCTACACTCACATACATCGACATATGTGCATACCAAACACAGACGCACACACATGCACGCATAAGTACACACACCGATACATACACTCACAACCACACACCCAGATCCACTCACTCAAATATGCACAAACTCACAGATGCACACACACATGCAGACACCCACAACCACACACCCACAACCACACACCCACATCCACACTCATCCATTCACCCACCCAACCATGCACGCACGCACAGACCAAAAGCACACAATCCAACACACACCAGAGGACAGCCACGCAGATAGATACAGACATGCACACTCACCCCCAAATGCACAAATACCCACACAATCAGATGTGCACATGCACAGATCCTCACATACACCCACACTAAACCACCTATCCAGCCACGCACACATGCACATATTCACCTCCTCACACCCATATACACACAGACGTGCACACATCAACATGCACTTCCCACACGAACGCACACACACCATGCATACACATGTGCAAACACACATATCCACGCATAGACGCACACCAATGCCGACCCCACACAAACAAACACACGAACACAGTCACCCACATGCACATCCTCATACAACCAAATGCAACCGGATGTGTACACATACACCCACACATCCACGCATAAATAACTATACAAAACAATCACAACCATCAACACACGCAATCGTTCACAACAACACACCCACATGCACACACTCAAAACACATTCACACATACTCACCCACCCACACATCCACGCATGCAGCCACCCACAGTCATAGACAGGCAGGGACACACTCAAAACCACATGCAATGCACTCACACATACAAACGCCCACACGTAAACATAGACACACCAGAACACACACACCTACCCACACACCCACACACTTATGCACACACTCACATTTATGCACACAAACCTACACCAACGCACACACAGGCAGTCTCTCCCATACAGCAACACACACAGCCATAAGCACACACATACAAACGCACACACCATACTAACATCCACATCAACCTGCATGCACATGCACAGACACATAGGCACACACACCCACACACACACCGATACAAATACCCACACCAACACCCACACACCTTCACATGCTAATACCCGCACACCCACATCCACACACTCACACATGCACATGCACAAACACAGCGACACAAACACCTTCACACACCCACAACCACGAGCATCCCCCACACCCACGTGCACCCATGCACACAGTTCACACCAACACACACATCCTCACACACCCACATGCCCCCACACCCATGCACACACCCACACCCACGCGCATCAATAGTGTACTATCATTTTCACTGATTGCAGCCTGTGAGTCAGAAAGTTTGGCATCCACTTGGAGTGTGTGGAACTGAGACGTAGGTCACAATGTTTTGCGATCCGTCTGGAGGAGATTATGGTGATGAAGGGGGAGCTGCAGTCGATGAACAGGAATCTGACGTAGGTGACCTTGTTGCCTATATGTTCCAGAGGTGAATGCAGGGCAAGGGATATGGCATTCTTTCTGTACCTGTTATGTCAGTTGGCAAATTGTCAAGGATCCAGACAGGCGGAGAGACTGGAGTTGATGTGGGCTATGACGCACTTCAGGATTATTGAAGTCAGCGGCACTGAGCGGAAATCATTAAGGCGCATTGCTTTCTCAGTTACTGGGATGATAGTGGTCTTCTTGAAGCAGTTGGGGATTTCAGATTCTACGAAGAGAGGTTGAAGATGTCAATGATTAGCTCTGCCAATTTGTCCACACAGGATATGAGAGCTTGCCTGGGAACACCACTAATACTTTCTATCGTTTGCCTTTCAGGAAGAACGATCTAACATCTGCAATGGTGATGGAGAGAATAAATGCGCAAGGAGCTGTTGGCCAGGCACCACCAAACTGCTAGCATTCTTCTCAAACTGAGCTTAGAAAACATTGTGCACGTCAAGGAGGTACGTGCCCGTGTCTGTTATCTTGCTGTGTTTCATGTCGGCTGCACGGTGGTACAGTGGTTAGCGCTGCTGCCTCACAGCGCCAGCCTCAGGCGACTGACTGTATGGAGTTTGCACATTCTCCCCTTGTCTGCGTGGTTTCCTCCCACCGTCCAAAAATGTGCAGGTCAGGTGAATTGGCCCTGCTAAATAGCCTGTAGTGTTAGGTGCAGTGGTAAATGTAGGGGAATGGGTCTGTGTGGGTGCGCTTCGGCGGGTCGGTGCGGACTTGTTGGGCCGTAGGGCCTGTTTCCACACTGTAAGTAATCTAATCCAATCTAATATCCTACCCTGTAATGCAGTTTATGCCTTCACACAGGCTGCGGTAGTGTGGTTGGTTGTTGTGGTCCTCTAATGTGATCTGGCACAGAATGATAGCAACCCTGATGGCTTTGAAGAGGACATATACGCCGGTCCATGTCATCCGACCTGAATGTAGAAATGCTGGTCTTCAGGAGGAAGTGGATTTCCTGGTTCATCGAAGGTTTCAAGTTGGAGAACAACCTGATTGAATTTTTTGCTGCACAGTCCTCCACACATTTGCTAATGAATCCAAGATGGTGCTACGTACTGATCCAGGTTTTCCACCAATTGCTTGAATATAATCCAGTCTACCGATAGCAGCATCGTATCACTTTTTGTGAAGGGCCCGACTTCAAAAAAAGGTTTCAGCTTCTGCTTGTGAGCTGGGAGGAGGAATACAGCGGTGTGATCTGACTTTCCGAAGTTTGGACAGGGCATAATGAAGTACATTGACTCTACATGGAACTCCAAACGCACAGCACCGTGGTTGCCATTGACTCCCTCCGTCTATACGTGTGACCCCAGCTCCACACCTGTCTGGCTACCATTAACCTGCTGTGGGGTCTTTATGCAAATCCTGACCAAAAGCACTGTGCTTACCACCGACTTGCTCTATGTATACATGTGACTCCCTGCTCGCAACACTATGTTTCACCTCAACCAGGACTATCTTGCATGAGATTCCAGGACCATAGCACTGAGGGTACCACTCACATGCTCTGTCCCTAGGTGTGACTCCAGATTCACTTTGCAAATTTTTAGTTTGACTTGTTCTGACTGTGCATGTGACCACAGAACCACTACGGTCAGTTCTGACAAGGGTAATTCGACCTGAAAAGTTGGCAATGCCTTCTCTCCACAGTTGCTGCCTGATCCATTGAGCGTGGCCAGCAGTTTCTGTGATGATGATTTATTGAGTTTGGGGAAAGTGGCCTCAGAGTCTGAGTGACCAAAAATTGGCAATGTGTTGTGTGCCCGGATTACTTCAGGGACCACGCCTCGCAGCCTCTCCTGTTTTTAGCAGAAAATTTCATTCTGTGCGTTTCACCACGAAATGGTGCATTCACCTCCTGGTGCCACACAAACCTGGTAGATATTTCCCTTGACGTTTGAACAATGCGGGCAGGAATTTGTGTGATTGATGGTCGTTTGGTGTTCGGTACGCAAGCAGATAGAATTTTGTTTCCTGGTCTGTCCCAGTGCAGATACTAATTTCATTTCGAATCTTTGAACTCAGATGTGAGGCAGTGGAGATTCTCAGACAATTGCCAAAACCGACCGCTGAGTTGAGAAACATGCCCTTTCCACCCCCACGTTAAGGGTGTAAAATGAAGGAGTGAATTTGGTTGTTGGCTATGGTTTGTGTATGTTCGAGCACAGAATAACATAATCAGGAAGTCTAGGGGAGGCTTTTCAGCCCATAGAGTCCTATAGCAAGAAATACTATTCGAAATATTCACTAGTCACACACACCAAAACGTGGCTGTGGACTTGAAAGTGAATCATCCAATGGCGTTTTAAAGATTGTGAGATGTCGTTCCTCACCTGTCCTTCCAGACAAACAGTTGAAAACGCTTCTCCTGAACCCGCCTCAAATCCTTTGCTTGAATGTTCATCCAGAAACGCAGATGATGTTCTGGAAACCTGGGTTTGAATCCTGCCCTGACAGATAGTGGAATTTGAAGTCAAATATTAAAAGGAATATGAAATTTTGACGCTGATGATAAGAATGAGTCGGAAAACACAAGTTGTTCACCAATGTCCTATATGGAAGGCAAGTGTTATCCATCTAGACATCTAAATGATGCCTAGATGGGCAATAAATGCTGCCTAACCAGAGACGCTGTCATCTGTAAATAAGATAAAATCATCAGCTACGTTTCAAATACAAATTGTGTCTCTTTGTCATTAACTCTCGAGTGTGGTGTGCAGCTGCTTTTTTCTTCACTGTCTCCATGCCCCTCATGACCTCATACTCCTCAAACAAGCGTTCTCAGTAGCTTCCCTGCTGCAATAAAAAGAAGCTGGCTATATCCAGCCTCTCTTCACACCTAAATTGCTCAAAAGTACACAGGAAATCACTTTAAATGAACTGATTCTTCTTCCTGCATGTGTGGGCCAAAGTAATTGCATTTGCCTGCACATGGACTACATCTCGTTGTTCTCTGCTTGGTTATATCCATGTCAAAATATTGCCATCAGATTTGTTATCAGTATCGCCTCTGGTAGTGTGATCCAGACGCCTACCATTCTGCGTGAAAAATCCTTTCCTCGCGCATTTCCTTTCCAGACTTGCCCTCACAACATTAATAATACCCACCAGTATTTGACATAACAAACCTGGGCGAGCTATCCAGCTGGGTAACCTATTCACGGTTCGCATAATTCGAGGTATTTTTAGCCAGACTGCACCCAGCATTCAACAATCAAGGGAAAACCTCTCCCGACAAGTGGTATACTGTAAATCAGTCAACATTCTGATCGAAATAACTGCATAGGGGCTTGTACCTCAATTCCCTCTTTACTCGCATTGGCACAGTATACTGACTGTGGGCAGACATCTCGGAGGAAGTCTCTCAATTTGGAGACTTTGGATGCCCTCTCTGCATCTTCCATTTAGGAATCTTTGAGTTCCCCAAGTTTTCAACCCGAATCAAGGTCACATCGTCAATACAATCCACCTGCTTCCAATCACTAATTGGTAAACCTTTTTTTGCATGTTCTTCAAGGCATCCAAATCCTTCCGACAGTACAGTGGCTATAATTACACATGGTTCTCCAGCTGCGGCCTCAGCAAAGCCCTGCACTATATTTGAACCCCTCCAGTGAAAATGCCATCAATGTGCCTTACCCATTTCCTGACCTCCTCCTTCTTCCCAGACACTCTGTTAAGTGACTGTTCTGAATGGGAAATGAGACATGGAAACTCATCGCTTGCCAGTGTCAAACAGTTTTTAAACACATAACTGAAAAAAGACGATGGTTCGCAGCTTATTGGATTGACACCATAGAATAGAAGCTGAATTGCTGAGATGAGGGATTTCTCCGGTCGGAAATGCTGATGCTTTGCAGCATTGCATGTCGCCATTTCTTCTTCGATGTCAGAAATGTACACAACATAATTAGAAGTACAGGCAAGTACCTAGGAACATCATTCAAACGTCGATTCTCCTGCTCCTTGGATGCTGCCTGACCTGCTGCGCTTTTCAAGCAACACATTTTTCAGCTCTGATCTCCAGTATCTGCAGTTCCCACTTTCTCGCAGTTGATTTTAACCTACTACGTATCCTCTTGCAAGGATGCCTTACTTGAAAAAACTCTCTTTCTCCCTCTACAAGGATTTCAGTGAGTCCCTCTCTCACTGCACACCCCCCCCCCACCAGTTACCAGCAATCATCTTCCCGACCCCTCCGCCCTCACCCTTCTCCGGCCTATCACCCTCACCTTTACCTCCTTCCACCTATCGCATTCACAACGCCCCTCCCCCAAGTCCCTCCTCCCGACCGTATATCTTAGCCTGCTTGGCATACCCTCCTCATTCCTGACGAAGGGCTGATGCCCGAAATGTCGATTCTCCTGCTCCTTGGATGCTGCCTGACCTGCTGCGCTTTTCCAGCAACACATTTTTCAGCTCCTACAGCACGGAGACAGGCCCTTTGCCTGAATTAGTCCACGACAATCAAAATGTTAATGATCATAAACTCCATTTCCCTGGACTTGGCCCATATTGTCCGAAACATTTCCTATCCATGTATTGGTTCAAATGTATTTTAAATATTGTTAATGCACCTGCCCCAACCACGTCTGCTGTCAGCTCATTCTATCCATTCCACTCCATACCCATACCATCCTCTGTATAAAACGTTACCCCTGAGTTTCCCTTTTATTGTTTCCGCTCTAAACATAAACTGATGCCTTCTCGTCCACAATTGCCCATCCGAGCGAAAAAAACTGAGCACATTCACCCTATACATTCCGCTGAAGGTCTTATACACTTCTACAAAATCCTGTCCCGCCACCCCATCAGTTGCCTTCTGAACATAAATATCCTAAATTGTCCAATCTCTCCCTATAAATCAGATCATTGGGACCTGGCACAATCCTTGTGAATTTACTTAGCACTCTTTCCAGTTTAATAACATCCTTCCTATAGCAATGTGAGCAAAACTGAACAGGATACGTGAGGTGCAGCCTCATTAACTGCCTGTACAAATGACACATGACTTCTCAACTTCTATACTCAATATCCTGGCCGATGAAGGCCAGTGGGCTGTAAACCTTCTTCACTGCCGTGTCCATCTGTGACTTCACTTTCAGAGAATCATGGATCATGGACCTGAATTCCAAAGTCCATCTGTTTCACGACACCCCTGAAGGTCCTACCCTTTACAATGAAATCCTACCTTGATGTGACTTTCCACGAAATGCAAGACCACATGTTTATCTGGAGCAAACTCCATTTGCCAATTGACAGTCCACTTCCCCTGCAGATCAAGGACTGCTGCAATTTCGGTCACTTTCTTCACTCTCCATGGTTCTGCCTCTTTTAGTGTGAACTGCAAATTTACTCCTCCCACCATATCCAGTCTCATCCAAATCAGTGATACAGATCACAAAAAAACAGCGTGCCCTGTACCGATCCATGAGGCACTCCACGAGTCACAGGCCTCCAGTCAGGCAAACATCTATCTACTATTACACTCTGCTTTCTACCATCAAACCATTTGTGTACCCAATTTGCGAGCACCTCTGGATTCCGTACGAACTGACTTTCCAGAGCAGCCTACCATATGGACACCAATCAAATAACTTCCTGAAAACCATGTCGGCCAAGTCGACCGCCCCGCTCTCGATAAACTTCCTGGTCGCTTCATTAATGAACTCTTACAAATTTGAGCGGCATGATATTCCAAACAAAAAAAAGGCATGCCAACTGTTCCTAATTAACCCTATATGTCCAAATGTTGTTGTGGTTCCGTTCGCCGAGCTGGGAATTTGTGTTGCAGACGTTTCTTCCCCTGTCTAGGTGACATCCTCAGTGTTTGGGAGCCTCCTGTGAAGTGCTTCTGTGATCTTTCCTCCGGCATTTGTAATGGTTTGAATCTGCCACTTCCGGTTGTCAGTTCCAGTGTCCGTTGCAGTGGTCTGTTTATTGGATCCAGATCAATGTGCTTATGGATTTAATCTGTGGATGAGTGCCATGCCTCTCGGAATTCCCTGGCTGTTCTCTGTTTGGCTTGTCCTATAATATTAGTGTTGTCTCACTGTTTGGCTTGTCCCACCGGAAGTGGCAGATTCAAACCACTACAAATGCCGGAGGAAAGATCACAGAAGCGCTTCACAGGAGGCTCCCAAGCACTGAGGATGTCACCTAGACAGGGGACGAAACGTCTGCAACACAAATTCCCAGCTCGGCGAACAGAACCGCAACAACTAGCACCCGAGCTAGACATCTTCTCATAAACTTTGAATATATGTCCAAATGTTTGTTTATTTTATCTCAGAATTTTCTCACGTAACCTACCTACCACGGATATTCGCCTTACTCGTCTTTCTTCCCCAGGCTTTTATTTACAGCCTTCTTGAATAAGGGCGCACAATTCTTTACCCTGTAGTCTTCCGGGACGTCACCCGTGGCTAATGACAATAAAAATGTATCAGACAGTTCCCACGCAAAGTCTTCTCTAGCATTTTGCAGGGTCCTAATGTAGATAGCAAAGACCAGGCAAGGCCACGTTGAATTTGTCATCGGACAATGAAACAGGCCAGGTGTGAGATTTGATTGTCGTTAAGCAAATCGGTGATAGTGACCACAATTGGGTTGTTTTTCCTTTAGCGATGGAAAGGAAGCGGTATATACCGCGGTACATAGCTGAGGATAAGGCAATTATGATGCAATTAGGCTAGAATTAGTGAAATAAAGTGAACCGTATGGACATTATTGAAAAGTGGAGCTTGATTAAAGAACAGGTACTGAGTGTTTTTGATAAGTAAGTGCCTGTCAGACAAGGAGGAAGGAGTCGAGCAAGGGGGGCGTAGTTTACTAAAGAAGTTGAATACGTTATCAAAAGGAAGAGGAGGCTTAAGTATATATGACACGTGAAGACTCAGTTAGGGCGCTTCAAAATTGCAAGTTAGCCTGAAAGACCTAAAGAGAGAGCTAAGCAGAGATATGAGGGGACATGAGAATCTTTGGCAGGTCAGTTCAAGAAAACCCATAATGCTTTGCATCGCTACATCAGGGAGAAACAAATGACAAGATTTAGAATAGGTGCAGTCAAGGATAGTCCTGAGAAGTTGTGTGTGGAGTTCGAGGAAATATGAGAAGCATTAAATGAATATTTCTCGTCCTTACTCACACTGGAAAAGGGCAATGTTGCGGAGGAGAATACTGACAAACAGGATATTAGACAAGGCGGGATTGAGGTTAATAAGGAAGAGATGATAGCAATTCTGTAAGATGTGAAAATAAGTAAGACACTTGGACCGGATGGGATTCATTCAAGTATTCTCTGGAGGGTCAGGGAGGAGATTGCAGTACATTTGGCTTTGACCTTTCTGTCGTCATTGTCTACAGGAATAATGCAAGAAGACAGGAGGAGAGCAAATGTTGGCCCCTTGTTCAAGAAGGGAAGTAGAGATAACCCTGGAAATTACCTTTCTTCAATTGTGAGAAATGTTGGAAGGATTACGAGAGATAGGATTTCTAATCATCTGGCAAGGAACAATTTGATTCGGGCTTGCTTGTCAGCACGATTTTGTAAAGGGTACGTCGTGCCTCACAAACCTTATTGAGTTGTTTCAGAAGGTGAACAAGTAGGGGGATGCGGGTAACGTTTTTAATGCAGTGTATATAATTTCAATAAAGTGTTTGATGAGTTGTCCCGCTGTACGCTGTTGCACAAAATATGGAGGCATGGGTTTGAGGGTGGTTTACCGGTTTGGATCAGAGATTGTCTCGCTGATAGAAGACAGAGGGTTTGTCATTGATGGGAAATGTTCATTTACTAGCGGTATACCGCAAGGATCTGTTTTGGGACAGTGCTGTTTTTCATTTGTTTTGAAGGAACTGGATAAGAGCGTAGAAAGATGGGTTAATGAATTTGCAGATGACACGAAAGTCATTGGAATTGTGGTCAGTGCCGATAGGATGTTGCAGATTCCAGACCGACACAGATAAGCTGCAGATCTAGGCTGACAGATTGCAAATGGAGCTTAAGGCGGAAAAGTGTGCATGGTAAGATTCTTGGCAGTGTGGATGAGCAGAGAGATTTCAGTGTGCATGCCCGTATATCCCTGATAGATGCCACACAATTTGATAGGGATATCAAGATATTGTATGGTGTGTTCGCTTTTATTGGTAGAGCGATTGAGTTTCGATGCCATCAGATCATGTTGCTGTCCGAATCATTGGTGCAGCTGCACTTGGAGCATTGCATACAGTTTTGGTCGCAGCATGAGAGGAATGAGGTTTAAAATTTGGAAAGGGCGCAGAGGACATTTACCTGGATGTTGCCAGGAGGTCTTAAGATGAAAGGCTGATGTCCTTGAGGCTGCTTTCGATAGAGAGAATGCTTTGAGGTGATGTAATTGAGACATAAAAGATGGTGAGAGGATGGATACGTTGGATAGTGAGAGTGCTTTACCTCGAATGGGGATGGCTAGCACGAGGGGACATAGCTTGGAAATTGAGGGAAGATAGACGGAGGACAGATGTGAAAAGTAGGTTTTTTAGTCACAGAGTAGTAAGGGCCTGGAACGCCTTCCCTCAAACAGTCGTCCACACTCCAACGTTTAGGGCGTTTAACAGTCATGGACAAACAATGGATGACAATAGAATAATTTTCGTTAGATGGGCTTCAGTTTGGTTTCACAGGTCGGCGCAAATATCTGCTGTGACTTTCCTTTCTGATCACATATCGCTTTCCAGGGGCATATTGTATGACTGAGTGAGCTTCCAGGTCTCTTTGCCAGGGCATGTTCCAGTTAACCAAACTTGAAAGCGTTTTGCACATTCCTCAAATCAGCCTTTTCTCAGTTCCTATCGGCGCATCTCTACCAGTGACTGAATCTCACCCAACCTCAAACACTGCCTGGAAGCAGACCTTGAGATTTATATCCAGTACTCTGGCACCAATACAAAAACCTCTCGATCAGACCATCCAACACTTCACTGCTAACCTTCGGAGTTTACTGTATGAACATTGCAAGTCTTATCTCCCCGATTAAATCATTGGCATCACTAATTTGTTATTACACGTCTATCGAACATTCGAAGACACCTTGGATTATCTCCCGCTCCCGCTATCCACAGTGTTTTACGAAATCGCTCGACTTCTGTTTCGCAGTTGCTTTCCATAGCTCCTCTTGTCCTTTTCTATTAGCATCTGGGAAAAATTCTTCAACTTTCTACCTTCGTGTCATTTCTATTGTGTCAATGTTGAGGCTGGGTCCCTGGTTTGCCAATTTTACTATTCGAATGATGTCAACAATGAAGATTCAGTTCGGGCATCAGTTGAGGTAAAGTTCATAAGGAATAGGCCCAAACATCACTTATCCAACACGATATACAATGCATGACTGAAGATGTACCTCTGTTTGTATGAGCATCTGGGTGTGTTTGTCTGTGGTGTCTGTGCGAATATTCATGTGTTCATATGCATCGCTAACATCGTGTGTGTATATGTCAGTGCATGTGGTCGGTTCTGGATTTGAGTCCATACTTGTGCATGTTACTGTTTGAGTCATGAATGAAATGCCTCGCATGGGCATCACAGATTCTGTCCGTCTTTTGGTTTTCACAGTTATTAACTTCAGGAGACCCTGCCTTATCAAAGGAGGACATTTCGTTTTCCAAGTAGATTATACTGCAGCAGAAAATCAGCAAAGGATGAGAACTGTCCAGTTCTTAGTTTTCAGATTCTTGGTGATGGTGCCGGAACCGTAAAATGTGGTGTTGGGAACGCATAGAAGATCAGGCAGCACCCAAGGACCAGGAGGGATGACGTTTCGGGCAGGGCTCTTCAACAGTTCTGGGGAATGGAGGGGCGTACTGAGAAATGAATACCAGGATTGGGGCTGGTATAAAAGTAGGTTAGATGACGATAGGTGCACACAGATAGAAGGTGATTGTGTTAGGTCCCTGAGGATGTTGGAACGGATAGGTGGGACGGAATATATAAATGTTGGGCAGAACAATAGGATAGTGCCGAGTCAGAGGGGTTGGATGTGAGACGGGAGGGAAGATTTGGAAACTGGTGAAGTCAGTGTTAAGGCCATGTGCTTCTAGATCCCCGAAATGAAAAATGACATGTGTTTCCTCCAGTTTGTGCGTGTCCTTGTTTAGGCGGTGGAGGAGATCTAGATTGAGCACATCATCGAGGAAGGTGAAATGTTTTGCCACCTTCATTCTCTGTATCCTGGGCCTGTCGAGATTGTGCTCATCTCCATGAACCCAAACGTCAATACAGTTGATCAGTGCATTGCTACTATCCTGTAGCCTGTGTTTAATTTCAGATTGTGACGATTGTGAACTATGTTGACATCGGGGGGCAATGGTCAGAAATGGCAGAGACATAGTCACTACTGTCAGCTCCTTACCAGCCAGTTTCATAGAATCACTGTTGAGAGACAATGCGAAATGCACTGGTAGCATCTCTCTGAAGTGTGAGCAGAGGGATAGTAGACAATACGTTACAAATGTATGTTCACTTCCACCTAGAAGGGCAAGGGTGGTAGATACACGGGAGCACTTCAAATCGCACTCCAAACCATTCAACATCCTCACTTGGAAATATATCTCTCATTCCGTAAATATCATCCTGCCCAGATCATATAATTTCAAACTTGGCAGTTGGTTATGGGTCAGTCTGTAGCACATGGACTGCAAGAAGGAGCTCAACTCCCCCACCACCAACAACCCCATAACCTGTTCTCTAAAATATGTCTGACAGTGAAAACACGTTGAAGTAGAATCAGAAGAAAAGGGAGAGTCGGATATTGAATGTGGTCAAGGAATTCGATTGTCACCCCGACCCGATAGTAATTAACACCAAATAATACATCACAAAACCAGACGATGTTCACCTTACATTCTTTCATGTTTGGTTAGTGAAACTGAATGAACACATTTCCGAAATCTGGGGCTTTCACAACTTCACTCGAAAATGCTCACATTTGGCACTCTCTAAACGATCATTTTTCACGCTTCTCAGAGGCTTTCCCGTCATGTACCCATTCAGAACTGAAGCACATTTCAACAAATCCAATTTAAGAGCTCCTGGGTCAATATTCCCCTCGAACTGACTGTACACATTCCTTGCTTCCAGCAAACACAGCTAATGAAAAATCAGGACCTGAGAAGTCCCAATCTTCAGATTACACTGGAGAGCTGACAAATGTGAATTAACGTTAAAACGAGACGTATATATGACAAAATCTCTACTACTTGTGGATAAAAAAGAATATTTCCATTCAAGGCGTGTATTTGTAATCGTCAGAGTTTTCATGGTGCCCTTCCTTCCAACTGACTTGCATAAATGTTTTAGTTTGCTTTGTTTGATTTATTGTCCCGTGTACTGAAATACACTGACATTCACATGCACTGATGCACACAAACTGACACACACCCACAGACATAGACACTCACTCACCATAACACACACGAATTCACACGGACACTGAGCACTGAAAATGCACGTAAACAGAGAGATCCATACTCACGGCTACACGCACTCAATATTACCCATGATTCGGAGATGCTGGTGTTGGACTGGGGTGAACAAAGTTAAAAATCACACAACACGTTTAATTGGAAACACAGTAGCTTTCGGAGCGACGCTCCTTCATCAGGTGATTGTGGAGGGCTCGATCGTAACACAGAATTTATAGCAATAATTTGCAGTGTGATGTAACTGAAATTATACATTGAAGAATTGATTGTCTGTTAAGCCTTTCATCTGTTAGAATACAGTGATAGTTTCACTTCTTTCATGTGTAAATCACAAAACCCTTTTTTTTAAAAGTTGCATTCTCGGGTTAGCTGTTAACAATGGTGATAGCTAGACAATATGTTGAAAGTGTTAGCCCCCTGTCTTCTCTGTCTATGACCTGATGTTTAGATTGATTCCAATCTAAAAAGTAAGATAACAGAGTTTTACATAAATTCATGCAGTTTTTCAGCTCAAATCCGAGAGTTCAACCAATTGAATTGCATCTGAAATGCAATTCCTAACATTTATCTTTAAAATAAGAAAAGGTTAGAGTCTGTATGTTCTTCTGTATAGTTTGAGGGAGTTTGGTCTGGGCCATAACACCATTGTACTAGTTGTCCAGCTTCAGCCTATCTCTGGAATGTACTTTGGATGCAGGATACGAGCCAGCAAAGCTATCAAAAACTGTGACTACCAGCTATCCCACAGAGAGAATCCATACCACCTTTCAACAGTACTCCATCACAGTGACAACCTAGTTCCTGAATTAAACAGGCAATTGATAGAGCAATTCCATTTCAGAGCCAACTGCTCTTCTCAAACTGGAAGGCTTCTGCCTGGTACTCCCAATTTCAAAGCTTACCCTCTGCCCCTAACTGGACGGAAAATGTGTTTCCGTGGCAATTTAGAGGGTATCCCCATTAAAATCTCATAGAGTCAGTGGGTTGGAAATCTGCATCACACATCCACATTGTTTGTACAATGAAAAACAACAGCCAAGGTATGATGGTCAGTGTTGTGACCTGGTGCAGAAACCGAAGGTGAATAGGTTATTAAAATAAGCTTGCAGAGCACATTAAACCCTACACTGTGTAATGCTAGGTTATATTCTCCTACTATCTCCCATAGCTACTTATACCCCTCTTGACATAGTACGGCACTTGCATGCCTGTTCAGTGACATTACACTCACCTTACAGAAACAATGAACCTTATGTCAACTCTATTCATCTCAGCCCCCAATATTGTTTAACCTCTTCCCAATCTATTATTACGGCGCTTCATTTTCTCCACTCTTCACTAGTATTCTTCTATCCACCCACACACCATCCTCTCAATTCTGTATTCCATACCCACTCCACACCTCCAAACACCAGTGCTCTTACACATCTCCAACTCCCTCCCCATCCCATGGCTCTCACAGCTGTCTGGATTCACATCAATGTGCAAGCCTCAAAGTAGGTTTATAATGGGAAAAGGTTTGGGAAGTAATACTTTAGAACGTCTGGATGACTGCCACTTTATTGAGCTTTGTGGAATAGAATTCTTTTAACATAATAGAAAATTGGGTTCAGTGATGGGGTTGATTGTCACCAGAAAGTAAAAAGAAGGGACAGAACGTGCAAATGTCATTTTTTACCATAGATACATAACAGTGTAGGAAAATTCAACAATAGAAAACACTTAAAAGGTTTTGTAGGTGCAAATTATTGCGAATGCTGGAATCTGCATTGAAAACAACAAATGCTGAAGATCACTGCGGGGCAGATAGTTCAATAGAGAGAAAAAGCAAGCTAACATTCAGAGTCTAAATGATTCTTCGTTAGAGTAATCAAGACTCGAAATGTTAGCTTGCTGTCTGTCCATGGATTCTGTCTGACTCGTGTGTTCTCCAGCATTAATTGTTTTCAGTTAAAAGCTTTGTATCTTAATTCAAAAAGCATTTGGTGTAAGGTAATGCAGATCAAAGTAAATGAATATCATCTCATAGCCATTACAGAAACATGGTTACTAGGAAATCAAAATTAAAAACTCAACATTTTTGCCCTTTCAGGAAGACAGGAGGGATAGAAAAGGTGGTGGAATAGCACTGTTAATAAATAATGGATGAAATGAGGGCAGTTGTGAGAGATGATCTGGGCTCAGATGACGTAAGACCATAAGACATAGAAGTGGAAGCAAGGCCATTCGTCCCATTGAGTCCACTCCGCCATTTAATCATGGCTAATGGGTGTTTCATTCCACTTACTCGCACTCTCCCCATAAACCTTAAATTCTTGATCTCGCAAGGAATTATCAATCTCTGCCATAAAGACACCCAATGTCCCAACCTCCAATGTACTCCGTGGCAATGAATTCCACAGGCCCGCCACTCTTTGGCTGAAGAAATTTCTCCTCATTTCCATTCTAAATCAACTTCCTCTAATTTTAAGGCTGTGCCCACTGGTCCTAATCTCCAAGCCTAATGGAAACAACTTCCCAGCATCCATGTAGAATCCTCTTTCTTTCTTTCTTTCTTTCTTTCTTTCTTTCTTTCTTTCTTTCTTTCTTTCTTTCTTTCTTTCTTTCGTCCTTCCTTATTCTCTTTGTTTCATTGGTCAGGACAAACATAAGAGCATTGCCTTCAATTCTGTTCAACACATTTACAGGAAGAATTTGGAAGCTTTGTAAAGGGCGCACAAGAGTTATCCCAGGAAGCGATCTTCATTAGAGGGCATTGACTATAAGGACACTCTGGAAAAATTTCTGCAACAGCGGAGGATAGAAAAAAAAGACAGACATGGAAAAGGCTGACGGTCAGAACCTTCTTCGCTGAGTTGAAATGTCTAAAACGAGGGAACATATTTTAAAGGTGAGGGGGAAATTTTCAAAGATATACGAGGGGCAAATTCCTTTACACAGAGGGAGTCAGGATTATGTAACGCGCTGTTACTGATGATGGTGGATCCAGATACCATCGAGGGTACTCAGGAACACTTTGATAAGCATGTGAATATGCAAGGAATGAAAGAATGGAGACAAGGGCAGGAAGAAGCGATTAGTCTATTTTTGACGTCATGTTCAGCACAAAATCATATGATGAAGGACGCTTTTGGAGCTTTAAGCTTCTATCATCTGGCAGTTTCGAGCTTCGAAGGGAGTTATGCGCTGTGATGCGTTCTCAAAAAACATCCGTTTCTTGTGCAGTGAAGTGGGGAAGCCAGCAAATGTAGGCATTGCATCAGTTTTACCACGAGCGAGTGAGTGAGCGAGAGAATGAGTGAGAGAGAGAGAGAGAGAGAGAGAGAGAGAGAGAGAGAGAGAGAGAAAGAAAGAGAGAGAGAAGCACACAGAAACACACAAAGAAAAACAGAGAGATGCATTAACACAGAAACATAAACACAGGCACGTGCAAAAAAAATCCCAGATGCACACACACGCACACTGACAAGCACACATGCACACACATTCACAGGCACAAATTGACAGACATGTAAATCATGACAAACACACAAATGCAGACACACATGCTAATCTATGCAGAGAGAGACATAGACATCAAAATGACGAGAATCACGGATATGCACACACGTGCTCTGAGTGTCTAAATGCAGAGCAGATTCGGTATAATGTTCATAAATATGAGGTTAACGAATTTGATTGTAAAGTTAGTACGGCCGATTATTATTTGAGTGACTGCAAATTTTGGAGATTGGATTGTTCAGTGAGAGTGTGGGGTTTGTGTGTTCAGTATGGGGTCACGGTGGGGGCATGTGTTCAGAATAGAGTCTGAGTGTTCAATGTAGAGCAATGTGGTCAGTGGGGTTCAGTGTGCTCGGTATGGGTCTGTGTATGTTCACTTTGGGATCTCTATGTTCAGTGTATGATCTGTATGTTCAGAGTGGGGTCTGTGTGGTCAGTGTCGATGCTGTATGTTCAGAATGGGGTCTATATGTGAAGTGTGAGATCAATGTGGGGCCTGTATGTTCACTGTGGACTCTGTGATTTCATTGTGGGGTCTGTGTCTTCAGTATGGGACCTGTATGTTCAGAATAAGGCCAGTGTACATACAGGTTCTGGTCAGCATATTCAGTGTGGGGGTGTCTGTGTTCAGTGTGGGCTGAGTGCGATCAGTTTGCGCATCTCTGTGTTCAGTGTCGCGTCTGTGGGATCAGTGTTTGTTCCTCTGCGTTCAATGCCGAATCTGTGTGATCAGTATTGGATCAGTGTGTTCAGTGTGAGATCAGTCTGTTCTCAACGTGGGATCGGTGTTTTCAATGTGGCGTCTGTGACAGCACGAGAGAGGGGGAGGGAGAGAGACAGAGAGAAAGAGAGGGAGAGAGCCTTCTGAAACCCGCATACGCTCTCTGATCCTCCTCCGCCTCAATGGCCTTATCCTGCTTACAGGGAGAGAAGACATGCAATCAATCTGCATCACTATGGCTGCACCACAAAATGCTCATGAATTTCGACAGAGGTAAGTTACTGATGCGATTTTGTTTATTCGGGATCCTGGAAGTGTAGGGTTATTTGGAATTGCCGTTCGTCAAAAGGTGCCATCACAGAAAAGCCTGAATTGAATAAGCCAGCTGTCAGAATCTGCGACGTCGTTGGGTTAGCTGACATCTACCCGTCAAGCAGTTCGTCTCATCTGGCAATACGTGGAGAGCGTGTGCAGCCTTGTGTGGCTGGGGATTGTCCTGGTCGGCACAGAGGTCTGGCGCAGTTCCATCCCAGGCTTTGACATCGCAGTATCATTCCTGAAAACAGCAAAAAGAAAGCTCACTGCTGGCCCCGGTCATCTCCCCACTCCCCAAATTATCTCCCTTTGAACGAGGTTTTCATTATCCAAAAAATTGTTCAGATTCCCCCTTCACATCTTTGTCACATAGTCCACTCTGATAGACTCCCAATTGAAGCTCCTCTCACTCCTTTAGCGATCTTGACCTCCAATAGCATTTCCTCTTTGAATCACCTCACTGTCAATATCCCAGATCTACCACTGAGAGAGAATCTCACAATTGCCACTTGATGTTCATTACCGTACCAACCCTTGTCCATCACAGTGGTTAACGACAGAGCCCACTCGCACCATCTTCTCAAGGGGGAGTGATCTACGGATGAGCAACAAATGGTGGATCAAACAGGGCCTATCACATGCCATGAGTGAAAAGGATAAAAGGGTGAATGAAGACAGTGGTGCTGTGTTTTAACGGGCACGAATCCTTACAATGGCTTTTTCCCCTTCCCACCCTCTGACAGCACCATCCCCTCGAATTGTTATACCACGCCGCCCAATCCTATTGCTCAGTTGTTCCAAGCGTTCAGAAGTGTATGTTGGAGCATGGATCCTGACGAGAGTCGAGGAATGTAAAATGCTTAATATGATGTTTAATCAACCACCTTCGACGATATCAGAAACAAATCACATATCTCTTTCCCTGCTGTCATTGAAACTTTTTCCTCTACTTTAGGTTGTTATCTCGCTCTTTGCCATCATTAATCTCTCAACACCTACTTCAATCTCGAACATCTTTATTTACAATGCTTCTCCTACATGACTCAATCTCTCTCTCTACTCTATTGTTTCGTCTGCTTTCCATTATTAATCAAACTCTGTTTCTCGAACGGTTTTTCCAAATATTTCCGTATAGTTACTTCTGTACCTCGACTTCTCTCTCTTTGAACCTTATTACTCTCTCGAGCACATTTATCTTTTCACTCTGTTACTCATTGGTACCGAAAAGCTTTATTTTCCTCTCTCTTTGCCCCTCACTATTGTCTCTACCACTACTTCAGTTTTTCACATCTTTATCATCTCTTTAATTCCCTCACTGCTCTATCAATCTTTGCTTCTCTCTAATAACGTTATCTAGCCTTTCTCTGGCCCCAATGCTCTCTCAATCTCCGTTTCGATTCTTCTTGCTCCCTTGGTCCTCAGTCGATCTTTATTTCGCGCGCGCTCTCTCTCTCTGCCTTTATTTCCGTGTATCGCACTTCCCTGACTCTATTTCGCAATCGGGTGTTTCCCTCCAAACCCAGCAGGATATATGTCTGTGATGACACTATCCAGAAACGATTAATTTTGCCTTCCTCTGTGACGGTTTCCCCAAACCAGTTTATGGAAGGTCCACCCACCTGTGGCTAGGTACCTCACATTCACTCTTCTGGGGCCAGCGATACCCTCTCCGAGCACCAGCAATGGTACGGCCAAGAGCAGAGCTTTCATTCTTTCTCACTCAGCTCTGCAAATTCCTTGTGAGATTGCCGCAATACAGGAGCTCTGTATAGCCTGCTCGGAGAGACACCTTCAGTTAATAATCTATGAGTTTGTGTGCGAGGATCAGCACAGCCCGCCCTTCCAGAGAGTCTTAGACTTGTTAACGTGGCAGACAGCGAACAGAGTATGGCAATGTGCCCTCACTGTGAAAAGTGTATGTTGTTCTGATCAACAAGCAACAGGAAGGATGCATTTATACAGCCAGGGGAGTGGGCATTCAGAATAGATTTATTGGTTGGTGAGTGTCAGCAATGATGAGAGGTTCGATAAACCGAGGTTGTTTTCTCTAGAATAGAGAAAGTGGAGGGGTAATTGTGATATAAACCAGACCTGACCCTTCAGAATATTTTCAGAAAGTCGCCTAAACCCGAACGTTGGTACTATTTTAAAGGGAATTGTAAGTTCCGTGCCCCAGATGCAGTGTGACGAGTCAATATACACGACGTGAAACAAAATACAATTTTTCAATGCTATAGTTAAAGTTTAACCAAAGACAGAAAATATAGAAAAGCACAACTATTGGAAAGAATGACAGCAATTCCAATTCTAAGCATTGCAACATTTATTTAAACACCCGTCCAAATCAACCATGTTCTTTACGGAAGGAATTCTCCTGTCCTGACCGAGTGAGGAACCACCTCACGACAGAGCCGCATTGATACGGTTAACTCTCCAGACAGCGATGGAGAGGCACTAAGTCGCTCCCCGAGACAGCAAGGCTCACAGGCCATAAAAAGTTTGGTTTTTAAAATATATTTCTGAACTTTTCATCTGATCTGCATCAGGTTATGTTGGACTGTGCTTTCTGCTTGTCAAATATTTACCTCAGTCACGGAACAGATTGCCATTCTGCTTGTCTGCTTGGAACGAAGTTATCGAGATGTTCACGGATGAGTCACTTTACTGTCGGTTCACATTTAACTATAGAAACTATGCGTCGGAGGAGGCCATTCCGTTCTTAGACCCTCTGCATCATTCAATGTGATCATGGCTGATCGTGCAATTAAGTCCCCTTGCTTTTATCCCATAATCTTTGATCCATTTAGCTCCAAGAACCATATTTAACTTCTTCTCAAAAACATTCCAAGTTTTGGTCTCGAGCATTTTCAGTGGCAGAAAATTCCACAGGCTTCTCACTCGCTAGGTTAAATGAAACTTCCTCGGCCTTAGTGCTAAATGGCCTATCCTATACCTCTTAGCTTGTCGGTTCTGGACTCCTCTGGTTACGGACATGATCATTTCTGAATTTCGCCTGTCCAGTCTTGCTGGATTGTACAGATTCAGGCGATTGAGCCACTGGAGGCCGTTCAACTATTCAATGAGATCATGACTGATCTGTGGGAAGTTATATGAGAATGCCCCCGACCGGCCTCATTCTTCTGAACTCCAATGATCAACGTCGAAAACGAACACATACGTATTTATTCATCACTTCCACCATTCAAGTCTGGTGAATCCTTGATGCACTGGTTCCGTGAACATACTTCCTCAGATAAGGAGATTATTACACAATATTTTATTGTATTATATCATATTACATTACATTATATTACATTATATTATATTTTACATTATATTACATTTATCACGTCAGGCTCAGGAAGCTTGACCTTATCTCAAATTCTTTCATTGGACTGAATGGTGGCTCAATCATGAGCACTACTGTCACTGCACACCAGGCAGTCAGGTTTGACTCCATGCTCCGGAGGTTGTCTGTGTGGTGTATGCACATTCTCCTAATATCTGCGAATTCTCCATCTGCCACAATGGAGTTCCAACCCGCTTTCACATGTGGTTGTCGCTTGCAGTCTTGATTGAATATCTTTAAACGTTTTGTTTGTACCCAAAAGGACATCCCCAGTGTTATTAATTACAGGAAAGATTATAAATCCATTACTCACCTATGGTGATGGATAAATACACAGATTGTGGAGGGAAGGGAATTCTCTTCCGAGTGCTTGGCTGTTCCGCACACAGTCCAACGATGTGCAAGTTTGGTGGATTGTTCAAGATAAATTGCCCTTAGTATGTAGGAAGGTGCAGATTGTGTGGATGCACCATGGGAAGTGCCAGGCTACAGGGAAAGAGTGGTGATTTACTCTAGGTGGCAGGGTTAGTGTGGATTTGATGAACCAAATGGCCGCCTTCCTCCTGCTCTTCCTTCCATGTTTCTACGTTTGTACGTTTAAATATGGGTTCCATTCAAATCTTCTGTCTCCACACGAGACTCGACGCGCCGCAACGCAGTTACCACTGACCAATCTGTCTCGACAAGTGATGCGAGGTCTACAGCATTGCGCTCATGATTGACCTACTCCGTTTCAACATGTAATTTCAAACCCACAGTACTGTCATTCAAATTGACCTGCTCTTGCCCTAAATGAGTCTCTGATCCCTCAACACTATGGTGATCAAAAACCTGTCCTGACTCTACAGGTGACTTCATAAACACAGCAGTTTGGGTATCACGAACCTTCTCTATCCTCTCACGTGATTCCATTCACTGCAATGTGATAACCTCTAATACATCATGGACCGACATGCGGCTCCAGACTCACTGACGATTTCTGTCTTGATGTGTAACTTCTGATGTGATCTCTTTCTACATTTGACACCAGACCCACAACACCCTTGCTCCCTCTAGTCTGTTCTGTTTCTGCATGTTAATCATGGTGAACAACATATTGGTTGCGACCTATCTGATCTGTGCCAGCATTTGTGTCCAGACCCACAGCACTGTTTTAGCTGTGATGTGTTCATTCTTGTATTCTAACTCCTGGCCAACAGCAGTGGTTATCACTGACCTGTGGTTTCTCAGCACATGACTGCAGACCAACAACGCTGTAGTTGCAACTGTCCTGCTCTGTCGTTAAATGTAAATCCAGTTCCAGAGAACTGTGGTTATTGCTGGCCTGATCAGTGTCTACGTATGATGCCAGACATTTGGTTATGTGGCAATCATTGACCTATACGTTGCCGCACATGACATCATACTCACAGCAATTTGGATCCATTGATCTGGTCTGAGTTTACAATTGAATCCAGACCAACAGCACTGTGATCGATATTGACCTGTTCTCGACCAAATGTGATTCCACATCTTCAGCACGACTTTTATTACTAACCTGCCCTGTCTCTCCATTTGTCTGCAGATCCACAGTACTTTTGGTTATAACTGACCGCTTGGTCTCTGCATGTGACTGAAGAACATCAGCACTGTGTTTCAAATTGACCTGTTCCAGAACCTATATGTGACCCGCAGATATTCCGTACTGTGGCTACATGGACCTGCTCAGTTTCGACATGAAAATCGGAGCCCAAAGCACTCACGGTATCTCTGACCTGTTCTGGATCTACATGCGACTGCAGATCTTCAGCGCTGTAGTTATCACTAATCTGCACTTTTCTATAAGTGAATACAGCACCACAGAACTATAGTGACCACTGACAACTGCACGTGACACCAGATCAACAGCATTGCATCTGCGACTCAACCGATCATTGCCTACAAGTGATGCCAGTCTCACAGAACTACAAATGCATTTTTTTTTCTTTCTACAGTTTGTTCCAGCCACAACTTTGATTTAGTCGTTGACCTGCTCTACCCACTTGTGATTCTAGGCCAACAGTGTTGTAGATACCATTGCTGTGCTATGTTTTCACATATGATTGTGCACCCACAGCACTGTGTTTGCTTCTGACCAGCTCTGTCTCTGCATGTGACACGATACGAACAATACTGTGGTTATCACTGACCTGCTGTGCCTCTGCATATGAGTCCAGACCAACATCACTTTGGTTACCATTGACTTGGTCTGCGTCTATATGTGAATGAAGAACAAAGCTGCGGTTGCCACTGACATGCTCCATTTCGACGTCGGTGCATGTGAGGTCTGGCCAACTGCACTGTCGTAAGCATGATCTGAACAGTCTCTACATGTGACTCCAGACCAATACCACAATGGTTGTCACACACCTGCTGTGTCTGCACATGTGATCCCCAGGTCAACAATACTATGGTCACCACTGACCTGCTTTATCGCCAGATGTGACTTCGAAACCACAGAACACTGCGATTACTACTGACTATCTTTACATCTTCCTATGACTCCAGATGCACTGCACTTTAGTTATCACTGACCTGATGCATCTCAATATATAATACAGTTCCGAATCCCTCTGATTTTCAATAATCTCTTCCAGGTCTCGTGAGTTCTCGTGACCCCAGACTCAGCGTTGTGATTACTACTCATCAAAGAACAAATAAGTAAGAACTAAGAAAATTACAGCATTGGAACAGGCCCTTTGGCTCTCCAGGCCTCCGCAAATCCAGATCGTCTATCTAAACACGTCACATATTTTCTTAAGGCCTGTACCCCTCTGCTCTCTGCCCATTCACATATCTGTCTAGAAACATGTTAAATGACTCCAACTTGGCGACCTCTCCTACCTCCACTGGCAACGCGTTCTAGGAACTCATAATCCTCTGCACAAAGAATATGCCTTAAATTTTTCCCTGCTCTCCTTCAACTCGTTACCTGTAGTAATTGAAAAGGCTTTTGGCTGTCCGCCTTGTATATACCTCTCATGATTTTGTAGGCCTCACTCATATCCACCCTCAGCCTGCTTCTTTCTAATGAAAATAATCCTCATCTGCTCATCCTCTCTGTCTTGGGGCGGTTCATAGCAGGCAATATCCTGATGAGCCCCCTCTGAACCCACTCCATCTACATTTTTTTGATAATATGGCATTCAGAACTGTACGCAGTATTCCAAATGAGCCCAAACCAAAGTCCTATATATCTGTAACATGAGCTGAAAACTCTTGTACTCAAACCCCCGTCCAATGAAGGAAAGCATGACTTTGGCATTCTTGGCCATTCTGTCGACCTGCGTAACCATTTTCAGGTAACAATGTACCTGAACACCCAGACCTGTCTGCGTATCAACTTTACCAAGGGCTTTTCCATTTACGTACAGTTCATTCTTGAATTAGATTTTCGAAAATGCATCACTCTGCATTTTCATGGATTGAACACCACCGCTGATTTCCATACCCAACTCTCCAGTCTATCATCATTCCGGTGCATTCTCTGACAGACACATCCATGATTTGCGACTCCACCAATCTTCGTACCATCTGCCAACTTGCTAATCAGACCACATATGACTTATTCCATATCAATATTATTAACATCAATGCGCCCAACATTGATCTCTGTGAAATACCAGTGGTCACATTTCTTCATTTGGAGAAACTCCCTTCCACTAATAATCTCTGTCTTCTGCTGCCAAACATGTTCTCTTTCGATCTCGCTAGGACACCCTGGACCAATGCAACTTCACTTTCTCCATCAGTCCACCATTTGGAGCTGTATACGATGTCTCACTGCGATCCATATCTACAGCTCTTCCCACATCAATCAACTTTGTCAATTCATCAATAAATTCGATTACGTTGGTAAGACACGACTTTCCCTGCAGAAATCAATGTTGCCAACCGCTGTTAAGCCAATTTCCTTCCAAATATGAATAAATCCAACCCCTCCAAATTTTCTCTCGCAGCATCCCTACCACTGACGTCAGACTCACTGGTCTAGAATAACTTGAACCATCCCTGCTACCCTTCTTACCGAGCGAACCACAGTCGCAATATTCCAGGCCTCCGCATTCAAACATACAGAACATGTAGAGTATAGAACATTACAGGGCAGGACAGGCCCTGCGGCACTCGATATTGCGCCGACCTGTGAAACAAATCAGGAGCCCATCTCAAATGTACTAACCCATTTTCGCCCATATGTCTATCTAATGACCATTGAAATGCCCTTCAAATTGACGAACCTACAAGTGTTGCAGGCAGTATGTTCCACGAACCTAGTAGTCTGAGTAAAGAAACTACCCTGACATCTGTCCTATATCTATCATCCCTCAATTGAAAATAATGTCTCCTCATACTATCCATCAGCTTCCAAGGAAAAAGACTCTCACTGTTCACCCAATCGAACCCATGATTATCTTCCCTGTCTCCAGTAAGTCACTTCTCAACCTTCTTCTCTCTAACGTAAATAGCCTCAAGTCCCTGAGCCGTTCCTCATAAGACCTTCTCTCCATACCAGCCAACATCCCAGTAAACCTTCTCTGAACCCTTTACAAAGCTTCCACATTCTTCCTGTAGTCCAGTACCCAGGATTCTACTCAATACTACAAGTGTAGCTGCACTACAAATTATCACAGCTTCCGCATGACCTCGTGGTCCGGAAACTCAAGCCCTCTACTAAAACGCTAGCACAAAGTATGTCTTCATAACAACCCTATCAAACTCTTTGGTTCAGACCTCAGTTATTTCCTCTCTTGCTTCCCTCAGTATCCTGGGATAGATCCCAAACAAACGTGCGGACCTTTCCTCACCTTAATGCCTTTTAGAATACCCAACACTTCCTCCCTCCGTATACCTACGTGACCTACAGTGATCAATTATCTATCATTAACATGATATATCCAACATGTCTCTCTCCTCGATGAATACTGATGCAAATTACTCATTAAAAATCTCGCCCATTTTCTCTGACTCCAAGAATAACGTTCCTCATTTGCCCTTGCGTGTTCCAACCTTTTCTTTATGTGCCATAATGCTCCCTAATAAAATGTTGTGGAATTTTCCTTAACCCCGATTGCTAACGATATTGTATGACTACTTATTGCCCTCTTAGTTCCTTGTTTCAGATTGTTCCTACTTATCTGTTATTCTTCCAAAACCCACCTGTTTTCAGTCGCCAAAAAATTATGTATGTTTCCTATTCTCCTGAGCTAGTCTCACAACTTCACCTCAAATCCATTGTTTCGTAATCTTGCCATTTCTCCTCCTAATTTTCATAATGTCCTGCACTCTAATCAACCTCTCTTTAAAAGCCTCCCACATAACAAATGCGGATGCACTTTCAAACAGCTGCTCCCAATTCACATTTCCCAGCTCCTGCCGAATGTTGCTATAGTTGTCTATTCAACAATTTCGCACTCTTCCTTCCGTACTACTTTCACTTTTGTTCATGAGTATTCTGAATCTTACGGACTTGTGATCATTATTCCCAAACTAATCCAGAACGGAAATTTTAACCAAATGGCCGTGGTCACTCCCTAACATCATGTCCAGCATGGCTCCTTTCTACTTACATAATGCTCTATAAAACTCTCCTGGATGCTCCTTAGAAACTATCAGCTACCTGTTCCTCTCACACTTAGTGAATCCTAGTCAATGTTGGAAAATTAAAATGTCTATATCACCACCTCCCTAATGCTCCTATACCTTTCCATCATCTGTTAAAATATTGGTATTTCTATCTCACGCTCGCTCTTCGGATGCCTGTCGTATAGCCCCAACAATGTAACCACACCCGTCCTATTTCTGAGCTCTGTCCATATTGCCTGAATGCTGAGTCCTCTATTTTGCGCTCTTTCAGCACAGCTGTGATAGTTTATCTGACTATAATGCAAGTCCTCCACCCCTTTTACGTCCCTCAAAATTCCCGCCTGAATTATCTAAAGCCTGGGAATGCTATTTGCCTTTCACGATCTTCCCTTAAGCAAGTCTGTGTAATAGCAATAACCCAACACAGCCAGGTACTAATACAAACCTTTTGTCTATCTGGCTTACTTTCTACGCATCTTGCATTAAAACAAATGCACATAAAATCACCTGTCCCTTTGTGTTCGTCATCTATTCCCTGCCTAAATTATCCCTCAGTCAGGCAGATTTCATTATCCAGTTCTTTCCAGGGTTTAGTTTAAGGAAGGATAACTTTATTTCTGTCCACTAATCTACTCATTTAGTTCCGATTTACCTGCCACATTAGTTTAAACTCTCCCTAACAGCGTTAGCAAAATACCCGCGACGTCATTGGTTCCAATCCGGCTGAAGTGTAGACCGTGCACTTTGGAATAGACTCACCTCCCCAGAACGTGTCCCAATGACTGACTCTGTCTCTGCATATCACTTCATGCTGAAAGCACGATCGTTAATATTGAACTGCGTATTGTCACATGTGACTCCAGAGCCAGAGCATTGTGGATAACACTGACTTACTCTGTAGACAAATGTGATCCTAGACGCACAGAAATGTTCTTGTTCTTGACATGGTGTGCTCCTATTTGGGACACCAGACCAACTTCACAGTGGTTACCAATGATATGCGAATGTCATGTTGTCCTTTGCTTCAAATGGGATGAAGTACCAGCCTTGACACCCATCTCTGGCACGATGTTCCATATTTCTGCCATGCGTTTGAGTGAAAGAAAATATCATTCACTTCTAAAACAATTATTCCTGGGAGGAAACTGTTACACTCTGGTCGGAGACACACCAGTAATGGGGAAATGATTCATATAATCTGATTTGTCAATAACTCCCAAGATTTTGCATACTTCAATCAGTGCCGCCCCCCACTCCCCAGCGACATCTGCGCGTATCAGAACAACACAACCTGTCCATTCATTCATTATAACTAAGACATTTCATCGCCAGCAACATCCTGGTCAATCGTAACACCGTCGCCTATGTACTCTCGCCCTTCTGATAGGTGGCAGAAAAACTGCACGTCGTATTCCATGTGTGGCTGAACCAATTCTTTAGTAACAAGGCTTTCTTGCTCCAAACATCTAATGCCTAATGATGGCAAACATCCCGTATGTATTCTTCACCACTCCTTATTACTGTGCTGACATCTTCAAGGATTTATTAACTTGTACACCAACATCCCTTTGTTGCTCAGTGCTCCCTGTGGAACTAGCATTCATTGGGTAGATATTTCCCTTTTCTGACCTCGCCAAATGCTTACCACTCTTAGCAGAATTAAATTATACCTGCACAGTTGAGCAGCTGATCAATAACAGAAAGCAACCTGAGACAATCCTCCTCACTATCATCAACACAAACAAGTTTCGAGTTTGCTGCAAACCTCCTAATTATCCCTTTAACATTCTTATTTACGTTGTGAATGTATTGTCCATAATAAAGAAATACATCTTCGTTATTTGAAAGTAAATAGATAGAACTGAGATGAAGAAACATCACGTTTCTTTCAAGGTTTGTGAATCTTTGGAATTCCCTTCCCCAAAAGCCAATGGATTCAGAGAGGTTTTCCCCAAAAGCCAAAGGTAGATTCAGAGAGGTTTTTGATGACCAAGGGAAGGGAAGATGATCAAGGACTACGAAAGAATGCAGAATTATGAATACATTTGGAACAACCATAACGTAACTGAATAAAGACTGAAAGAACTGTGCATCCTAAAAATTAGAACATAACATAAATTTCTGGAAAAGCTCCGCGTGTCTGGCAGCTTCCGTGAAGAGAAATCAAAATTAATGATTTGTGTCGAGTCACCCTTAATTAGAACTCAGGTTTACTTGCCCAGATCTGATGGAGGGTGACTTGATCTCAAACGTTAACTCTGACATCTCTCTGCTATGCTGCCAGACCTGCTGAAATTTGTCAGGAATTTCTGTTGTTAATAATGGTATTGTTTTTGTTGGCTAGTAAACGTGAGGGGCTGAATACACTTGTTCTTATTGCATTTATTTGGATGTCTTCACTGAGAATGTCTGGCAGACTATCCTTCGGATAACTGCTGATCGAATATCGAACGTTCTTTGTGTGTGTTCTGCCCACTCAATGGTTTGTTCATCTCCTGATGCAAGCCAACGTTGGTCGAATGTTCACTCCGTGATTCCACAATGTGCATAACAATTGATACGAATGATGGTCACTTGATAAACGGCCAGCATGCAGGATAAATTTTGTCTCCTGCTCTGTACAATGTCGCTCACAATTTCCTTTCCAATCATTGATCTCAGAACGCGAGACATTGGAGATTCTCTGCGTGATGCAACTGTGCAATGCCTTACTTCCCTCTGCGTGGAATACCACGTCCTCCACCTCTCTCCCAACGGAAGGATGCAGAATGGCCCAGTGACTTTGCCTGCGGGCTGTGATGTGGGTGTTATCGAACATAGAAACATAGAATCAGAGTATGTAGGAGACGCACTTCAGCCTATCGAGTCCATATTGTAAAATATTACGTGAAATCTATAGCTGCCTACATTTTAAACAATGAAGCATGGCCTTCAATATTTGAACACTTCAGGTGGCTCAGAAAAGCGCGTTTGAAAAGATGCACGTTTCCCACATTAGCTACACTCCCAGAAAGTTAATCCCAGATCCCACCACCCTCAGGTTGAATATGTTTCCCCTCAACTCTCCACCAAACCTTTTGCCTTTCAATTTCAGATTATGCCCACTTGCTAATAACATTCTGACTGAATAGTGCAGCTGCTATCAGTTTACTTCATCTGTCGTCCTCATCGTATGACACATCTCAAGCGCATCTCCTGGCGACCTTCTCTGCTGAAAAGAAAACAAGCCGAACATACCTTGCTTATCTTCGCAGCTAAACTGCTCTGTTAGATATAACACTGGACAGCACAGGAAGGGGTTTTTCGGCCCACCATGAAAACTATTTTAAACGAATGCGACCTGCCTGCGCATCGTGTGTATCCGTCCATACTCTAGCCGTACAACTGTGAATCTAAATTCATTTTAAGCTTTGCTATCATATCCACTACCATCTCCCTGGCACTGTATTCCTGACACCAACTACCCCCGCGATAAAAATACTTTCGTCAAACATCTCCATAAAATTTATTCCCCTCACCTTAAATCTCAGTCCACTGGTATTTGACAGTTCAGCTCGGGAAAGAAAAAAGTCTCCGCCTGGCTAATCCTTCATAATTTTCTGTACATTGATGAGGACGCCCCTCTTCCTCCCACACTCC
>NW_025215273.1:0-3734 GCF_004010195.1 Chiloscyllium plagiosum
CTTGAGTACAATGGAAGTAGGTGTAAAATAGCAGTCTAATAATTCTTCAACTCACCAAGACTCCTTTGACATCAGCTTCCATACCCAGGACCTCTACTATTAAAAGGACAAGGGCAGCAGCTATATAGGAACACCACCAAGTGTAAGTGTCCCTCCAGGCCACACACGAGCCTGACTTGGAACTGAATAATAATTTCTTCACTGTTGGGACAAAAGCTTGATCATTTAATTAATGACTCAGAATCATAATTGCAATTCACATACACTTCCAATTTGTCACCAAACTCGCTTCCCTTCTTGCTGGGAGGTGAAACCAAAGTAAACATTGGCTAGCACCCCTTTCGGCCCATTGGAAATATATTGAATTGCACCAGTGTGTCTGAGCTCATCTCTTCTTCCAGTCTTAGGGCTATATCTTCTCCTCCCCCTCATGTTCTGGTTTACATTGACTCACATGCCTCAGGCTTGTGACTACAATAACTCACTGACCCCAAGCTCAGAGCAAATATCCCCTTCCCCACTCCCAGGCTTGGACATTATCCCAAGAAAGCCCTATAGATTCTTTCACTTAGAATAGTGGCAGTAAGTCTACCACATGATGAGGTGTAGACTCAGTATTTGCATATACAACATTGTTAATCCTTTCATTTGAACAATATGAGGGTTCTGGCAATGCATGTAAGATCCTACAGGTAGTTCTGGGATAATGCACAGTTTGGCAGCACACTTTGGCTATAACATCATGGAAGAATTAGGGACCGGTATTTTGGAGAACGCTTACCTCCATTGGCAATAACATGATTCCAGTGGGGGTCGGTTTGCACTCTTTGTTCTGCACATGTGTCAGTGTCCTTACCATTCTGTGCATGCTCCAGCGTACTTACCATTTTGCACATGCACCGATGTTCATACTGATCTGCAAATGTGCTGGTGTTCATACTGATCTGCAAATGTGTCAGTGTTTTTACTATTTTGCACATGTGTCAGTGTTCTTGCTGTTTTGCACGTGCCGGTGTTCCCACCGTTCTGCAAGTGTGTCAATGTTCTTACCATTCTGCACACGTGATGGTGTTCTTACTGTTCTGTGTATGTGCCGGTGTTCTTACCGTTCTGCACATGTGCTGGTGTTCTTAGCGTTCTGCACATGTGCCGGTGTTCTTACCATTCTGCACATGTGACGGTGTTCTCACCGTTCTATGTTTGTGCCGGTGTTCTTACCGTTCTGCACATGTGCTGGTGTTCTTACTGTTCTGTGTATGTGCCGGTGTTCTTACCATTCTGCACATGTGCCGGTGTTCTTACCGTTCTGTGTATGTGTCAGTGTTCTTACCGTTCTGCACATGTGCTGGTGTTCTTACTGTTTTGTGTATGTGTCAGTGTTCTTACCATTCTGTGCATGTGACGGTGTTCTCACCGTTCTATGTTTGTGCCGGTGTTCTTACCGTTCTGCACATGTGCCGGTGTTCTTACTGTTTTGTGTATGTGTTGGTGTTCTTACCGTTCTGCACATGTGCTGGTGTTCTTACCATTCTGCACATGTGCCGGTGTTCTTACCGTTCTGTACATGTGTCAGTGTTCTTACTGTTCCGTGTATGTGCCGGTGTTCTTCCCGTTCTGCACATGTGATGGTGTTCTTACTATTCTGTGTATGTGCCGGTGTTCTTACCGTTCTGCACATGTGCCGATGTTCTTACCATTCTATGTATGTGCCAGTGTTCTTATCATTCTGTGGATGTGCTGGTGTTCTTACCGTTCTGTACATGTGCTGGTGTTCTTATCATTCTGTGTCTGTGCCGGTGTTCTTACCATTCTGTGTATGTGCCAGTGTTCTTACCATTCTGTGTATGTGCCGGTGTTCTTACCGTTCTGCACATGTGCCGGTGTTCTTACCGTTCTGTGTATGTGCTGGTGTTCTTACCATTCTGCACATGTGCCAGTGTTCTTACCGTTCTGTGTATGTGCCGGTGTTCTTACCGTTCTGCTCATGTGCCGGTGTTCTTACCGTTCTGTGTATGTGCTGGTGTTCTTACCATTCTGCACATGTGCCAGTGTTCTTACCATTCTGTGCATGCGCCTGTGTTCGTACCGTTCTGCTCATATGTCAGTGTTCTTACCGTTCTTTGCATGCGCCTATGTTCTTACCGTTCTGCACATGTCAGTGTTCTTACCATTCTGTGTATGTGCTGGTGTTCTTACCATTCTATGTATGTGCCAGTGTTCTTACCATTCTGTGCATGCGTCTGTGTTCTTACCATTCTGCACATCTGTCTGTGTTCTTACCATTCTGCACATCTGTCAGTGTTCTTACCATTCTGCACATCTGTCAGTGTTCTTACCATTCTGTGTATGTGACAGTGTTCTTACCGTTCTGTGTATGTGCCGGTGTTCTTACCGTTCTGCACATGTGACGGTGTTCTTACCGTTCTGTATATGTGCCGGTGTTCTTACCGTTATGCACATGTGCAGGTGTTCTTACTGTTCTGTGTATGTGCCGGTGTTCTTACCATTCTGCACATGTGCCGGTGTTCTTACCGTTCTGCACATGTGCCAGTGTTCTTAACATTCTGCACACGTGATGGTGTTCTTACTGTTCTGTGTATGTGCCGGTGTTCTTACCATTCTGCACATGTGCTGGTGTTCTTACCGTTCTGCACATGTGCCGGTGTTCTTTGTGGGCGGCACGGTGGCACAGTGGTTAGCACTGCTGCCTCACAGCGCCTGAGACCCGGGTTCAATTCCCGCCTCAGGCGACTGACTGTGTGGAGTTTGCACGTTCTCCCCGTGTCTGCCTGGGTTTCCTCCGGGTGCTCCGGTTTCCTCCCACAGTCCAAAAGATGTGCAGGTCAGGTGAATTGGCCATACTAAATTGCCCGTAGTGTTAGGTAAGGGGTAAATGTAGAGGTATGGGTGCGTTGCGCTTCGGCGGGTCGGTGTGGACTTGTTGGGCCGAAGGGCCTGTTTCCACGCTGTAATGTAATCTAATCTAATCTAATCTAATCTAATGTGACGGTGTTCTTACTAATCTGTGTATGTGCCGGTGTTCGTACCGTTCTGCACATGTGCCGATGTTCTTACCATTCTGCACATGTGCCGGTGTTCTTACCATTCTGTGCATGTGCCGGTGTTCTTACCGTTCTGCACATGTGCCGGTGTTTTTACCGTTCTGTGTATGTGTCAGTGTTCTTACCATTCTGTGGATGTGCCAGTGTTCTTACCATTCTGCACATGTGACGGTGTTCTTACCATTCTGTGTATGTGCCGGTGTTCTTAACATTCTGCACATTTGACGGTGTTCTTACCATTCTGTGCATGTGCCGGTGTTCTTACCATTCTGTGTATGTGCTGGTGTTCTTACCATTCTGTGCATGCGTCAGTGTTCTTACCGTTCTGCACATTTGCTAATGTTCTTACCATTCTGCACATCTGCCAGTGTTCTTACCATTCTGTGCATGTGCTAATGTTCTTACCATTCTGCACATCTGCCAGTGTTCTTACCATTCTGTGTATGTGCCGGTGTTCTTACCATTCTGCACATGTGCCGGTGTTCTTACCATTCTGTGTATGTGCTGGTGTTCTTACCATTTTGTGCATGCGTCTGTGTTCTTACCGTTCTGTGCATGTGCTAATGTTCTTACCATTCTGCACATCTGCCAGTGTTCTTACCATTCTGTGCATGCGTCAGTGTTCTTACCGTTCTGCACATGTGCCAGTGTTCTTACCATTCTGTGTATGTG
>NW_025215273.1:13453-22772 GCF_004010195.1 Chiloscyllium plagiosum
TTTGAGGCGCTGAGCTGCGTTGAACTGGGTATCCATAAAAGCATTATTCAACTAATCCGATTTTCGAGCCAGGGCTCGATATGACCACAGATTTCTCGCTGACTCCAAGAATCTCGCTGACTCAAAGTCTTGAAGTAGGGCAGGGACGGTGAATAAATGTTCCAACAAAGAAGAGAGTGACACGGAAGACGGCACCCGAGGCCAAATAATTTTTCTTTGCTACAGAAAGGCACTACTTCCCAATATGGAGTCTTCCGAACTGAAGCAGTGACTGTTATTGTTTTTCCTGGTTTTTCATTTTGTGAGTGTTTCCATTGCTGATCATGTCCCTGTGAACTTCAGAACACTGCAGCGTAGGCGTTTTTGATGTGCACAGGACCAGGGGTGGAACAGGTTGGGCTGTTGCCTGATTTGAGTGCAGTTCCCAGCTTCGTTATATTTCCAAACACATCTTCCTCATTGTACTGAAGCTAAGGTGATGTTTGGATTGCTGATCTGCAGGAAGGAGAACCCTATCACTGCCTTACTTCAGCAAATGTCCCCGAGAACACCAGAAGCAATCTCACAGCGCTGTCAGTGGAGAGGAAGCTGACGTAGCCCCACTCTTCATTTCTTTTAGTTTCCCAAAACCACCGACCGAATCACTGAGGCTCCTGGGAATGGAAAGGAAGCAAACACCAAAACGTAATCTCAGTTTTGTGAATGTATCAGAACTCTTTGCGAAGGGAAATTAGCAGAATGAAAAATGTACTGTCCGACTGAACAGAGACACTCTGGAAACCTCCCTTTCTTTCAGATAGAACTCTGATGTTCTCGGCCGCATTAATTGACTGAGATATTGATTCCCGTCCGACCTGTTATGGTTTTGCTGTTATAACTGTCGGCAATAATAAGTGCGCATTTTCAGGCCCTGCCTCGGAACCCGGACACCGGTGGTAGAAGCAACGAATCCTACTCAATCCACAACCAAGGATGGAGACAAGAACATCTCTCTCGTTTGTTGCAAAACAGCTTTAGGCATTATTTTCATTCTTTGGATATAAGCTTCTTGTCCAATCCGATAGAGTAATCGAGTTTTTACTTCAACAGTAGAGGCCCATCATCCCATTTTCCAGCACTTGGCCTTCAACATTATTTGCACTGAAATTTCAAGTGGTCATCTCAATGATATTATCCCTGGAACATTTTGAACTCGTACGACGCGACAAATCTGACTGAAATTTGAGATGGTATAAAGCTCACCAATTCTGGTAGTATCTGTGAGGTTACATCAGAGTGAACGTTACGGGTTCGGTGGCACTTCATCCGAACCAAACCTTTCAGCAACGTCTGCTTTTGCCTCAGATTGAAAAAGTGTGTTTAAGCTCCCTCGTGGAACTAAGTCTCATTTTCACCGAAAGAGAGGATCATGCAGGGACATTCCACCAAGAGCCACATTGGCCTCAGTAGTGACCAAATCCAGGAAGTAGGATTTGACCTGCTTGGCATACTTGCCCCATTTAAGGCTTGAACAACAGAATCTGTTGGCTGCAAAGTGCTCATTTGGATGTTGGATGCGGCAGGTGTGTAAAATTTCACACGTACCTGAGGGAGTCGCAAACTCACAACACAAGGCTTACAAAAGCAATGCTTCACCTCTATGATACAATAGCATAGCTGTAAGTTGGGATCTCACGAACTAAATACTGCAGTCGAATAGATGATTGAATAGTCTGTGTATTTCAAACAAGATGTAACAGACCTGAATGAAACATGTACTGAAAGATGGGCGAATGCAATGTTGAATTAGATATTGCCCAGTCTAATATCAACAGAGATCATCCCTGGTTGTCTAGTAATAAACATTTAGCGCTATCTGTGTCATGGCCTGTTAATGGTTAAGAATTACAGAAGTCAATGTGAAATACTGCCTGACCTTATGAAGGTGAATGACGCAGTGGACTAGTCACAGAGTCATAGAGATTTAAACAACGAAAACCTATACTTTGGATCACCTTGTCAAGGCCTACCATATATCCTAAACTAATCTCGTCTCATTTGCCAGCACTTGGCGCATCTTTCGCCAAACCCTTCCTACTCATATAACTGTTGAGATGCTTTTTTTTGTTTGGCGTAATTGCACCAGACTCCACCATTTTCTCTGACAGCTAGTCCCATACCCGCACCACCCTCTGCGTGAGAAACGTTGCCCCTTAGATCCCTTTTAAATATTTCTCTAGATCTCTGGTCTGTAGTTCTAGACTAGCCCTACCCAAGGATAAGAACTTATCTATTTACCCATTCCACGCACCTCATCATTTTATTAATATCTGCAAGTGCATCCCTCAGCCGCTGACTCTCCAGGAAAACCAGCCACAGAATATTCATCCTGTCCCGATAGCTCAAACCCTCCAATACTGGCAACATCCTTCCAAATCTTTTTGGAGCTCTTTCAAAATTTGCTCATCATTTCCATCGAAGGCAGACTGGAGTTGCACACAATGTTCCAATTTGGTCTAACCTTCGTCTTGTCCTGCCGCAAAATGACCACTTTATACTCACTGCCCTGCTGCAAGATAATCTATTTACTCTATACTTACCGCCCTGAATAATAAAAGAAAGCATCGGAATGACTTCCCTGCATGTTAAAGTCCTACATAATCAGTTTCAGCTGCAATTGCCTGATGTGCAATCGGCTTAAATCAAGAGCAGAAATCAGCAAAAGTAAAAGTCATTGGTTGTTTGTCAGAGGTGACGGAGGCCAAGTGGACCCAAGTTCAATGTTGGTGCTGAAGACAAGTTTTCCTGTTTAAATTGGTATAATCATCACTCCAAATGAATCAGTTACAATGACTGTCCATTGTGTGTCGTCCTTTGCAAATCTCAGGAGGAAAGTGAGGACTGCAGGTCCTGGAGATCAGAGTCAAAAGTGTGGCTCTGAAAAAGTGCAGCAGGACAGGCAGCATCCAAGGATCATGAGAATCGACTTTTCGGTCATAAGCCCTTCATCAGGAATGAAGATTGTGGGCAGGGGAGCTGAGAGACAATTGGGAGACGAGTGGAGCTGGGGTCAAGATAGCTGAGAATGCAGACGTTAGATGAAGGTGCAGGACAAGGTGATGGCTGGAGAGGAGGGTGGAGCGGATACATGTGAAAGATGATGGATAGATGAAGACGGCAGTGTCGAGTTGGAGTCTTGGGATAACTTGCGAGGAGTGGAATTGAAATCCACATTAATCCCGTGGGGTATCAGGGTGGCGCAGCCGAAAATGAGGCTTCTTTCCTCCAAGTGTCAGATCGTTAGTGTTTGGCGATGGAGAAGGCCTAGAATATGTATGTCGTTGGTGGAGTGGAAAGGGGATTTGAATTGTTCAGTTATGGAGCTTTGTGGTTGGTGCAGGCGTCCCAGACTTTTTCCCTGTAGCGATCCACAATTTGGTATTCTGTTCATTGATCTAGAGAAGACAACAGCGTGAGCAATTAATGCTATCTACTCTATCCGTTGCACTGATTGTGGTCTCCCAGCTCTGACCCCCTTGCAGCCACGTCTCTGTGATACCCACAAAAATAACATACCTGCCAATTTCAAACTGTGCTTCAAACTAGTTTATCTTTTTTCGTATAGTGTGTCTGTTTAGGTACAACACCCTCACGCATGCCGTGACAGTTCCTCTTCTCAGAGTTGGCCCTTTGATCTGCTGTTCTGTTTTCTAATTTAGCATCAAACTAAATTCCATTAGCAGAAAATCTTTCCTCTTTCTACCCGTATTAACAACAGAATCGATCCTTTCCCAAACTAAGTTTCTCTGCAGCCCAGAATAATATTTTGAATCTGAGCACTAGGCAGGCAACATAGCTATTGGGACATTCGATTTGGTGAATACGGAAGAGTCTCTGTTTCCTGGTATCTACTATCCCCGAATATACTGATATTTCTCTTCTCTCTGTCTTCTTGAATCGCCCATTCTACCACATTTCTGTCTGCAGTTTGGTCATCCACCCTACAGCCAATAAGAAAGCTGGGGAACTGTTCGAAGGGCGGGGAACAGTCACTGCATGGATCTCCTGTTGAAAAAAACAAGAATACCGTTTTGGTTACTGTTCAGGGGACGACTTATCAGGGACATTCAGGAAGTCGTAGGGCTCTGGCGGAGAGTCTGCCCCTGTTGCAGAGGTACGACGTCGGAAAGGAAGAGTGTTTTAGTCATTGGAGACACAATGGTGAGCGGGCCAGTTAGAAGGTTTGTTCGGAAGGAACGAGACTTATGTTTTGTGTATTGCGTCTGGTGCAATGGTCCGTGTTGTCTCAGATCGTGTCTTTGCGATCCTAATGGGTGGGGATGACCAGCTCCAAATCGTGTCCATATAAGTACGAAATACATAGATTGTAAGAGGGATATGAATGTAAGGCAGAATTTCAGGGAGTTCGGATGGAAGTTCAGAGCTCTAACAAACAGTGTTGTTATCTTTGGTTTGTTACCCATGCCACGTGATAGTGAGACATGGAATAAGGAGAGATGCAAACTGAAAACGTTGCTGAAGGGATGGTGCAGGAGGGAGTGTTTCAGGAACACAGATAATTGGGATTCATTCTGTGAAAGTTGGGACCACTACAAGCAGGACGGACATCACTTGAACCAGATGGATATGAATGTCCTGAGTGGGAAATTTGCTGATGGTATTCGGGTGGTCTTTAACTCGCTCAGCAGGGGAATGGGGTGCTGAGGTGTCGTTCGAGTGCAAAGGAGGATGAGAGTAGGGAGGGTATGGAGAGGAATTCACGGTGACAGTAATGTTATGACTGACTGCAAGCTGGTTAGAAGTGTTTCTACTTCAAAGCCAGAACAATCCGAAATCAGATGTGTAAACTTGCAGCATGGATAGGTAACTGGGACCTCGATATTGTGGCCATTTCGGGGACATGGATCGTGCAGGGTCAGGAATGGATGTTACAGGTTTCAGTATTTAGAATCTTCATTGTGAAGAGAGGATGTGGTAAAATATGGGGAAGTGTGGCCTTCTTAGTCAAGGACAGCATAACGGTGGCTGAAAGTAATCTTGACAAGGATAAGTCGACTGAGGTGGTATGAGATAAGGTTAGGAGCAGCATAGTCGAGGTCACACCGCTGGAAGTTTTCTTTAGACCATTGCAGACTTCCAGGGATGCGGAGGAGAGGTTCGGCAAAACGATTCTGGGTAGGAATGAAAGGAACAGTTTGGTCGTTATGGGGGACAATAACGTCCTTCGATTGAATGGAAACGTTATATCTCTGGTACGTCGGATGGATCAGTTTTCATTCAATGTGTGGAGGAGGGTTTCCTGACACAATATGTCGAAGAACCAAGCACAAGGGCGGCGACAGTGGGTCTGGCGTTTTGTGGGCGGCATGGTGGCACAGTGGTTAGCACTGCTACCTCACAGTCTCAGTGACCTGGGTTCAATTCCCGCCTCAGGCAACTGTCTGCGCGGAGTTTGCACATTCTCCCCGTGTCTTCGTGAGTTTCTTCCCCTAGTTCAAAAAAATGTGCAGGTTAGGTAAATTGGCCATGGGGAATGGGCCTGGGTGGGTTGCGATTTGGAGGGTCGGTGTGAACTTGTTGGGCTGAAGGGCCTATTTCCACACTGTAAGTAATCTAATGTGCTAGGTGTTGGATTTAGTGGTAGGCGAGTACTGTGGATGAGGGAATTATGGCAGGACTTTGGATGCATAAAATGTGGTCGCAAAGTTCATCGGCTGTGACAATCGAAATGTGGTGCTGGTTCATCAAACATAAATTGCATGCCCTTTTTTAGCCATGTCCCGATAAGGCAGGGAGAAAGTGATAAGGTAAGGGAACAGTGGCTTCCTATATACATTACAGCTCTTGTTAAGCGGAAGAAGGAGGCTTATGCGATGTTGAGATGAGATGTTTCATATGAAGTAATGGAGAGTTACAGATTGGCTGAAAAGGACTTAAAGACAGACATAAGAGGAACAATGAGATCAGGTGAGCAGTCTTTGTCAGGTAGAATAACATCGAACCCGAAAGCTTTCGATAGGTATTTGAGGAATAAAAGGATGACTAGGGTAAGAATAGGGCCAGTCAAAGACAGAAGTGGGAAGTTTTGCGTGGACACTTTGGAGACTGGAGATGTGCTAAACGCATATTCCCCAACTGTTTTCACTCAGGAAAAAGGAGAATGTTGTAGTGGAGAAAAGTGAGATATTAGTGGGATATTAGACGAGAAAGGATCGAGTTAAGTAAGGAGGAGGTGTTATCACTTCTTGAAGGAGTGGAAGTAGACAAGTCCTCTGGGCCAGATGAGATTGATCCGAGGATTCTCAGAGAAGCTAGAGGGACATGTTGTCGCCTTTGCCGTTGCTCTTTGAGTCGTCATTGTTCTACATGCTTAGTACCAGAGTAGTGGAGGATTGCAAAGATTGTGTCCTTGATCAAACAGTGCAGTAGAGATAACCCAGGCAATTATAGACCAGTGAGCCTTATGTCTGTTGTAGGAAAACATTTGGGAAGGATTGTAAGAGGTAGGATTTATAGCGATCTTGCAAGCAATACTTTGGTTCCAGATAGTCAATATGGTATCGTCAACGTCAAGTCATTTCTCACAAAACTCATTCGAGAATGTCGCTAAGCTTGTGGATAAATGTACGGCAGTTGAAGTAGTGTGCATGGACTTCATTACAGCTTTTCATAAAGTTCCACATTGTACGCTGTTGGAGTAAATGCAGAGGCAAGGGAAAGAGGGTGATTTACCAGTTTGCACTAGAAACACGCCGAGTGAAAAAAGGCAGCGAGAGGTGATGAATGGGAAATATTCAGCCAGGAGTCCGGTTACTTAAGGTGTTCCACACTGTTGTCTGTCACTTCTATAATGACTTGGCCGCAGGCATAGGTGGATGGGTTAATAAGATTTAAAATGACGCTAATGTAAGTGGAGTAGTGGACAGTTTGGAAGTTGGTTGCAGGTTACAAGGGAACTTGGATAAACTGTAGAATTAGTCTGAGAGGTGCAAATGGAATTCAATGCAGCTAAATGTGAGGTGATTCACTTTCGGAAAAAATAACAAGAAGGCAGAAAACTGGATCAATGCAAACATTCTTTGTCGTGTGAATAGGCACAGTGATCTTGGAGTCCATGTACATAGATCACTGAACTTTGCGACGCAGGTTGATGGTGCTGTTAAGATGGCATAGTTTGCGGTCGGTTTTATTCGTAGACGGATTGATTTCCAGAGCCTTATTGTCGTGCTACAACTATACAAAACGCTAATGCAACTGCACTTTGAACATTGTGGACATTTCTGCTCGCCCAATTACTGGAAGGAAATGGAAGCATTGGAAAATGTGTAGAGGAGATTTACCAGGATGTTACGTGGTCCGAAGATAAGGTCACCTGAGGAAAGGCTGAGAGATTCCGTTATGTTCTCATATAAAAGAAGAAGGATAAAACGGATTTAATAGAGATATAAAAAATGATCAGAGGATTATACAGGGTTGACAGTGAAGTTCGTTAACCTAGGATAATGACGTCAGATTGTATGAGGGTGAATAACTACAAATTGAGAGGTGTTTGATTTAAGGCAGATATCAGAGGCAGGCTGTTAACTCAGACAGTGAAGGGTTTGGAATTTCCTGCCTGTCATGGTAGTTAACTAACTCCCATTATGAAGATTTAAATAATCCTTGGCGAAGCACATGGATGGTGATAAGCCTGTGTAGGGGGGCTGTAAGGGTGTATAAAGAATAACAGGAAGGCAGAATGTGGGTCAATGAAAAGATTCCTAGTAGTGTGGACGTACAGAGTGACCTTGGAGACCATGTACATAGGTCCTTGAAACTTGGCATGCAGGTCGATAGTGCTGATAAGAAGGCATACGATTTCTCAGGCTTTATAGGTAGAAGGATTGAGTTCCGGATCCGTAATGATATTCTGCAACTCTACAAAACGCTAATGCGGCCACACTTGGAATACTGTGTATACTTCTGGACCCCCACTACAGGGAGGATGTGGAAGCATTCGAAAAGGTGCAGAGGAGATTTGCCAGGATGTTGCCTAATCTGGAGGGAAGGGCTTCTGAGGAAAGGCTGAGATTTGCCAGGATGTTGCCTAATCTGGAGGGAAGGGCTTCTGAGGAAAGGCTGAGATTTGCCAGGATGTTGCCTAATCTGGAGGGAAGGGCTTCTGAGGAAAGGCTGAGATTTGCCAGGATGTTGCCTAATCTGGAGGGAAGGGCTTCTGAGGAAAGGCTGAGATTTGCCAGGATGTTGCCTAATCTGGAGGGAAGGGCTTCTGAGGAAAGGCTGAGATTTGCCAGGATGTTGCCTAATCTGGAGGGAAGGGCTTCTGAGGAAAGGCTGAGATTTGCCAGGATGTTGCCTAATCTGGAGGGAAGGGCTTCTGAGGAAAGGCTGAGATTTGCCAGGATGTTGCCTAATCTGGAGGGAAGGGCTTCTGAGGAAAGGCTGAGATTTGCCAGGATGTTGCCTAATCTGGAGGGAAGGGCTTCTGAGGAAAGGCTGAGAGACTTGATTCTGTTCTCATTGGAGAGAAGAAGGCCCAGAGGAATTTGATAGAGGCATACAAGATGCCCTAAGGTTAAATAGGAAAGACAGTGATAGAAGTTTTTCGAGGATGTTGGCGTCACCTAGTATGAGAGGGCACAGCTGCAAATTAAGCGGTGATAGTCTTAAGACAGTTGTCACAGGCAAGTTCTTTACTGAGAGAGTGGTAAGTGCGTGGAATGACCTGCGTGCTAATGTAGTCAACCCAGCCCCATTAGAGGCATTTAGGCAATACTTGGATAAGCACATGTATGATGCTGGGATAGTGCAGGCGGATGAGTTTAGATCAGTTCACAAAACGGTGCAACATGGAGGGCCAAATTGCTTTGTCTGCACTGTACTGCTCTATGTTCATCCACACAGGGAGTAAGTACTTTAAACCTGTTCAACTGAAGGGCTGAGACACCTTCAGTACTACCCTCTGGTTCCCTCTGTCTGCCTCACTCACAGTGACAACCTTCTGTCCCTGACCACTGACTAATTTCAAATAGTTAATCTACGGAGTGTGACTGTCTCCTCTGCAATAAAAACTGTCTTTCAGATGTAAAGAGAGCAAATCATCCACTTTCTGCTGCTGAATCTCCAAAAGAGCACCAGGCATCTAACAAACTCAGCGTGTAGAAGTGAATCTGAACATGCACCTTGAGTGGTCTGACCCTAAGTCTTAGATAATGAATCTAAGTAAGTCACTAATATTTTGGTGTACAGCTGAGTGTGCTGACGAAATGCACCATAGAGTCTGAGGTGTAAAAATGTTCTGTAAGATTCTGAAACCTGC
>NW_025215273.1:24884-33065 GCF_004010195.1 Chiloscyllium plagiosum
CGGCTGGGAGGACGTTGCTGTGTGAAACGAGTGGGGGATTTCTGCAGGGGCGTGAAACACATTAGAACTGATTTTTTGTTACCATTTCTCGACTTTATTCCCATCTCAGAGAAGGGAGGTTGAAGACCAACAGAGAACAAAAGAATGGTATTTTGGCATTCACAGGTTTATCACCTCCACTGTGAACACTTCGCCAAAGTTTTACATAATATATGTTTGCATCTACGTACTGGAAGCACAGCAAATGGCATTTCTCGCGGAACTGACACACAGACGAAGTCGGCTTTGATACATTGACCACGGGCTTGCACACTGTTAAGCTCCAAATGCGCCACCCCGATCACCTGAGCTACATAACTGCAAAGAAAGCTCTCAGTGATTCAGAGAAATACTCAGTTTTCCATCTGGCATGTAGCATGTAATTATGAGAATGATGTCATAATTCCTTCATTGCTGTTGGGCAGAATATACGCTTTGTCAAATGTCCCACATTCTGTTGTTCCAAATCCGATTTCATTCAGAAGCACAAAGTGTGTCACAGCGCACAACGAGGCTGGGCAGCCAACCTTCTCTCTGCTGTCATTTCATTGCTCTCTCCATGTAAATCTGAAAATTGTTTCTTTTCACGTTAACATTGAATTCCCTTTTGTATCCATGGAATTTGACTCTTCCTCACTCTCAGACAGTGATTTACGGCCATGTGCCAATCTGTGTGCGGACGCATTCTTCCTCGTGTCAGTTTTAATTATTTTCACCGTGACTTTCAATTTGTGTCTAGTCGTTCTGGATCCTTTCTGGCGTTGGAGAATTTTCACGCCTTTATTTCCTCCACCGAGACCATTCATGACATGGAAAATGTCAAGCAGATTAAAATAGTCGATGGCTGGAAAAGCACAGCTGGTCAGGCATCGTCAGGAGCAGGAAAATCGACGTTTCAGACATTAGCCATTCATCAGGAATGGGGGTGGAAGGGGCCTGAGATACAAATAGGAGGGTGGGTGGGGTTTGAGTGAAACTGGAGTTAAGATCAAGGAGCTGGGAAGTCAATCAGTAGATGCAAGTTGAGGGGAGACGGTGATTAGTCGGAGCAGAGTGTAGAGATGATAGGTGGGAAGAAAGAATGACAGTTAGGACATTTCAAGAGGGTGGTGCCGAGTTGGAGGTTTTGATCTGCGATTGGGATAGGGGAGATGAGGAAACTAGCGAAGTTAATGTTGATGCAGATTTGTTGAACGGTCCCAAAGAGGAAGATGAGGTGTTCTTCCTCCACTCATCGTTCAACTTGTATTTGATGGAGGACGAGGCCCACGACTTGCATGCACTTGATGGAATGGAAGCGGAAGATGAAATAGTCGAATACAGTATGGTGGACTGTTCGGTGCGTGTGTCACAGAGATATTCTCTGCAAAGCTCTTCGTATTTGCGCCCTGTCTCCCCAAAGTCAAGGTGACCACGACGAGAACAATGGAAACACTGGTACAGGTGTTTTCATATGCAGTAAACTCTGCCGGATGTGGAAGGTACCTATGGGGCGATGGACAGAGGCGATGGAGGTGGTGAGAGTGCAGGTATTTCACCTCTTGCGGTGGCAAGGGAAGACCAGCTTTCAGCCTTCTGTTCTCCAGGACCCAGCCAATTTTCCAATCTACCTTCACAGCTGACATTGCACATACACCACACCAACGTACTGAACTACTACCCACTTACTGAAGTTTCACGTGCAGAACTGAACAATAATGCAGCTGAAAGACTGATTTAGAGTGGTACTGACCCAGCTAACAATCCAAAACAAATGTTTTAACTTTGAATGTGCTTCCCTTTGTCGTGTTTGCTGCAATACGTGCTGTTCCCCATCCTGACTTCAGGCAGCCCGACCTCATTTAGAAAAGCTACTTTTTGAGGTTATCGATCGAACATTTTTGCGGAAGGGTAGACAGGACATATGGGTCCCTCCGGAATTTGAACGGTACATCTAAACCACTGAAAGCTCAAAAGAAAAATACATCCCTTGAGCAATGAAGCACAGCCTGGTTGGACTGCCCACTCTGTCAGCAGCTGACTTTTTCTCAGTGTAAAATCCATTCCACATTGCTCCAAAATTCCAAGCAGCCAAGTGTTTCCAGAGTATCTGCTTCCCATTCTGTCTGCCTGCTCCCTGATACTGCTGTTTGTCCCGTAATAAGGAACCGGGCTGTCTCCACTGGTGGACAACTTTGTTTCTATGTGTAAGCTGTGCTGGGTGAGGGCAGAGTCCATTCTCTCTTCTGCTCAGTGTCAATCACTTGCGGTGGAAGAAGTCAATTAGACGACAGCAAGTTAGCAAATTTGGTTGTGGATTTTCTCCAAAGGTCTCTTATCCGAGAAAATGAAAGATGCTGAGCTGGCGGGAAAGGAAGAAATTGACACTGGAGATTCTTCCTTCTGGAAAATAATGAGTTCTCCTGTATGCAGCTGTGTGGTGCTCAGAATTCGTCTTCCCGCAGCAATCCTGCCGAATGTCTAATGCAAACCTGGCGTCCGTTTCTTTGCTGCGATATCTGAGCCACCACTGTCGCAGATGAAGAGGATCCAAGAGAAATGTTCACTCACTGACAGTCATCAAAACGGTCCGGAGCTGCGTTGCTGCTGACAGCCCAACGCGGTACTTAGGGTAAAAAATGAGCCATTCTTTCACCCTCTGTCCCAGAGATAGGGTGATAGTCGGCTTAAACACGTGGCGTCATTCCCGCGCAGCCAGAAGCCGGACAGTCCATCCAGTCCAAGGCAAATCTTCGTCACTTATATCTCTCTGAGTTTATTCATAATCGGTTACATATGTCCTAACATTGAGGAAATGTGTCCGTGTGGTGATGCTCCCACATGCTGATTGTCTTGCCATTCATGCCTCATACAGCAATGGATAACGCGCCTGACTACGTGTCAGGAGAGTGTAGGTTCGACTCATACATGGCTCGGGAGCAATGCAGGTTTTTATTACACTTACAAGCCAATCGTGCCCTTTGATCTGAAGCCGAGTCGACATTTGAATTCTGGATCTGCAGGAATCTTCAGTCAGTATCCTAACTTTATCACAGGAGCGGAAGCTGAAATAGTCCAACACGCTGCTCAGGGGCACTTTTCCATTTCCATAACGCACTGACCTAATCACTGTGGCTCCTTGAAATGGCAAGGAAATAAAATGAGTAGCCAAGTTGCAACTTTGAGAATCTTTAGAAACTCTTTGTGAAGCGGTTTCAAAGGAAAATGAAGAATTAACTGTCCGATTGATCAGGGATTTCCAAGGCACCTTCTCCTTCTTAAACAGGATGGAAGATTGTTTCTGATGTTCTCTAAGACAATAATCGATCCGAGGCATTGAAAGGACTCCAATAACCGATGCTCCATTTTTGTTGTTGCCGCTGTTAGGAGAAAAATGCCTTCCGGTCTCCCTGGCTAGAAATCGAACTCCGACCAAAGTGGTGAAAGCACTGAATCGTGCCCACAAAACCTGCAAGGAGGCTTCAAGAATCAAGCGCATGGGTGGCGTGACAACGCTCAAGCCCTTTATAAGCGCTCTTGTCAGAAACAACCACTTGATTATCCTCATCTCACTTTCCATTACGAGGCCTTGCATGTCTTAGCATCACAAAATCATATCGAAATACCGGTGAAGGTTATGCGGGTTTCTGCATCTCTGACCCTTCCACAGACTGAGATCTAGATTGAAACACTTGTTGGCTGTTTAAGATTTACTGCATATCTCCACAACTCTTTCCGCCTTTTACCTTAAATCTATGTCCCGCAGTGATCGGTCAAGAGGAAAATTTTCTTTCAATCTACCCCACCCATGTCCCTAGTTATTTTGTATGTCAATCATGCCTTTTCAAAATCTACTCTTCTGTAAGAAAAATAACCCCAGTCTGTCCAATCTTTCCTCATCACACTAACTCTTCAATCAGCCAATATCCTGCTGAATCTGTTCTGCACCGTTTCCAGTGCTATTATATACCTGCTGTAATGCGAATTGCAGAACTGCACACGATACTCAGACGAGAGCGGAATGTACAAATGGAATAAATGACGCAGAAAGCTACACAAAATGTTCTTTGCAATAAATTCTCTTTTGCTCAACACTGCGCTATGTCCCTATCCTGAGCCTGATGCACCAATAATTTCTGGTCTATGTCAGTATAAGCTGTTATGTTACGATTAATCTCACAACTGTGGCAGCTAAATGTATCGACTGCTTTGAAGTTCCCGATGCTGGTTAGGGGCACGTTCACCCAGCAACAGCACCCCAGCAGCACAGACTGCACGGCATAATGTGAGTGTTAGATTGTGGAGTGCCTCATTGAAATTGCAGGAGCAGCGTAAAGGTTGGTTATCGATTGCAGCGGGAGAGAAATCTCCGAGGAAGGGTGGGTTTGAATCCTGATATCTAAAACTCTGAGATGGGAGAAAGCGGGTGTTTGAAGGCGCGAAATCATCGCCTTGAAGAGTATTTTCATGTAGTATGTGACTGATTCCTCCCCGTGTTTTCTATGCACGGAGCAGCAGGCATTATTGGAATATGAAGCTGGGAGCTCCAACCTCACCTACAGCAGTTTCTATTGACATTGTGGAGGGGACATTGCGACATCAGGCATTACGTGGCATACAACGGGAAAGATGTATTTTGCCATAACTCAGACTGGAACTGAACTTGTGGTGGCTGCAAGGCAAAAGACATTCCCGGCGCCGCATGAAAAACACTATGCAAAAGCAATAAGGATAGTGTCAGAGTATATCAGGAACAGCTCCACAGGCACAATAGAAATAGTTGCCAAATATGGTCTGAGATGTGGGTACTCCAAATTTTTTCATTTGTAGTTTTTGAATGTTGAGATTGATGAATTTCTACATAACTTCAAAGGCTTAGGCGATACTGCAGGGTATTGTTGAAATGTATTTCCCAATAAGAATGTAGTTTAACATCGTTTTTTTTCACCAATTTGCTCACAAAAGCAAGTAAACACTGCTGCGTAATACCATGTAATCCCAGTTGTTTTTAGGCCTAGAATCAGAGAAGCTGAGTGATACAGCCCCGAAGATTCAACTGGAAATCATGATGGGGAAGACCACGCGTATGTGGCACCAGTGATGTAATCGATGAGGGCGAGGTTCATCTCTGATGGTACAGAGGTGCGTGAAATGTCGAGGCTGGAAGCTCTAACGTCACCTGGAGCACCTTCGATTGTTGTGGAGCAGGGAGCATTGTGACACATGGCTGGGAGTTTGAGCCTCGCGTGGACCAACTTCTTTTGACATGGAGCAGCAGGGATTATTGTAATATCAGGCTGAGAGCTCCAACCTCACCTGCAGCAGTTTCTGTTGACATTGAGACGCGAATATTGAGACATCAGGCTGTGAGGTCGAACCTCACCGGGTGCAGCTCCTGTTGACATGGAGTAGGGAGCATTTGGACATCTGGCCGAGGGAAAGGATACGCAGCTATTTTAATCTGAAGTGAAAAATTCTTAGCAGGACACATATTTGAAAATTGAGGGAATATGTTTCCCAAGGTATATGTATCAATTATGAAGAGAAATCCTGCCAAGTTTCAACTCGTGGAAGTGTTCAGTGGTTATCACTGCACCCTACCAAAGCCATGGATCGGGTTTGATTGCAGCATCCAACGAGTGTCTCTGTGGAGTTTGAGCATACTCGTTGAATAAGCGTGGGTTTCTTTCGGGTTCTCTGGTTTCCACTCACAATTCAAATATTGTCAGTTGTATTGGCCATGCTAAATTGCTGATAGTGTTTGGTGTACTAGTCTGAGAGGGATGGGTCTTCTGGGTTACTCTTTGAAATGTCGGTGGGCAATTGTTCGGCCAAATGGTCTGTTTCCACTCTGTAGGGAATCTAATCTGTGCAGAGAGAAACGGAGGCAATGTTTTCTCTCTGTGATCTTTCTCATATGGCTGAATCTGCACTGAGCTAAATTTACTGAAGGGAATTTTGGCTCGTTTCATATTAGTCAATTTCCTGCGAACTCTCACAGGTCGTTAAAGTAATCTAAAACTCCGAAAATTAAGGGGAACATCCATTGTTGTGATTACACTCGAGTTTATCTTGAGTTAACGACGAAAAGGAGGAAACTGGAGTTTAAATTTATCAGATCAGCAGTGATCCCATTGAATGTTTGATCTGACATAGACTGAATGAGAGCATCATCAGGATAGATGTGGTTTCTTAGCGAAATCGCTGCTTCAAAAAATTGGGGTCATTGGCGTGAAGCCTTGACGGTGATTATCTTTGCTAGTTGTTTAACTTGTGAAAATGAATGCTCTTGTTCATATCCGTGTTGACATCACTAATTTGCAGCGTGCACGCCCAAAGCATGCTCGGGGCCAGTGGCGCAATGGGTAACGCGCCTGACTACGAATCAACAACAAGGCTTGCAGGCTTTTCAAATCCTTTTCCAGTGGCGCAATGGGTAATACACCTATCTACGGATTGGGCGATTGTAGATTCGAATACTATTGGCTCGACAGCAAGGCCTTTCGGCTTTCATAAAGTTGTGAAGAGTTGTTGTGAAGCTGAGATGAGGATTCAATTTCTGATATGCAAGAGCAAAAATCCCTTCCTTAAATGTCCGTGAGGATCTCAGATTCAATGTCCCAGGGTCATCACAGAAGTGGAAGTTGGATTAGTCCCACACGCTGCTCAGCATAGCTTTCCATTTACGAAACCCAGCCACTCAATTGCTGTGGCTGAAAGGAATGGCAATGAAACGAAACGAATACCCAATCTTAGGTTTTAAAATCATCAGGAACTCTCTGGGAAGCGATATCAGAGGACAATAATGGCTGACCTGACCGAAGGAGCATGTATTATCCAGATTCTGCCCCTTCTGTCAGAGGCCAGTACATTGACTCTGATGTTCTTGGGGCGATTAATTGATCCGAGGGTTTGCAAGGCATCTTGTCATAGATGCTGTGCGTTTGCTGTTGCCGTTGTCAGGAACAATAAAGTTCGTATTCACTGGCAGGGATTCGAAGCCGGGACGTGGTGGTAAAAGTGCAAACTCCGAGCCAATAGACCAGCAAGGATGCCTGTAGAACTGGGATGTACTGGTAGGTCGACAGCCATCAGTCTCCTAGACGTGCTCTTGTCAGACACAACCGCTTCCTGATCCTAATACCACTTTCCACCACTTTGTTTATGCCTTTACATCACAAGTTCTTCTCTGAATACTTTTGTAGGTTATGTGGGTTCCTGCCCCTGTGAACCCTGACAGTGAGTTCCCGATTCAACCACCCGTTCGTTAATAAATGCTTTATTTGTATCTCCTGCATGTCAGGATTAATACTCGCTCACGGTTTTGAGCGGGAATTGAGCTCGGACTGTGGCGCTGAAAGTGCTGAATCATAACCAATCCATCACCAGGGATGACAACAGATATCGTTGTATCTTTTCTTCATGACACAGTTTTTGGCTTTATTTCACTGGAGATAAGTTTCTCCTCCAAAATGTTTGAGTCATCAAGGGCAAGCAGCAAGGAAGCAAGCACATCATCCTATTTTTCCAACCCTGGAATGTCGCCTTATGTGCTCTGACGCTCCAAATGTTCATGTTTATGATTTTTTCTCCCTACCATTTTAAACGAAACGACACAAATAATGGGGTGAAGTTTGAGATGGGTAAATTTTGTTCTTGTTACCTTGAGGAATTGAACGTCATTTTGACCCACGGACCGAAATATGAAAACACATTCACCCGACAGTGACAGACGTACGGTGAGAGACAAACCCACAGAAAATAGGGTTTCACCCACTTGGCACATATTGCCTCAATGTCAGACTACAACACCAGACTCTGTTTACCGCAGTGAAAGGAAGCAAGTGGTCACTCCCCTGTCCGTGCACATCCCACATTAATTCTCTGTAACTCTGCAGTTTATGCGGCCTCACCTGGCTCTTACTGCCTCACTGGCATATTGCTTACGTCAGCTGCTTACTATCCTACCGAATGGTATTCCTCAAATTCCTGGAAAGACAAACCAGAATGCAGTATTTCATGTGCATTTTTACTTTACAAGGCCAATGATCTAACCATTGAGCTACAGAGCTAGTACATTGCCATGTGAGAGAGAAGATCTCCTGCATTAGAAACTACAAACTGATAGATGAACTGTAACATAAAGCAAGTCAGTGTAACAAA